>NC_090271.1:55907500-56207500 GCF_040414725.1 Anabrus simplex
TGAATCACACCCGAGGTGACTGAGGTTTGTTTTGACCTGGCCCCACTGAACACAACGCTCTGCGTCCGACCTACCAGGAATGATCGAAACCATGCCTGCAGGTTGCCTTGAATGCCATACTTGTTAAGTTTTAACAACAGTCGTTGATGAGGTACCTGATCAAAGGCCTTACTCCAGTCGAGAGTTACGCAGTCCACTTGGGATATATTAGACTGGTCCAGGGAATGTTGCCACTCATCAATTACTGTTGTTAAAAGTGTAGTACAGGATTTTCCAGGGAGGAATCCATGTTGGTTGTTATTCAACAGGTTTCTCTCATTCAGAAAATCCAGCACACGTTTAACAATTAGGCGTTCCATGCATTTACATAAGCCAGATGTAATAGAGACTGGGCGATAGTTGTCTACATTTTCCCTGTCACCATCTTTGAATACGGGAACGACATTTGCTTTCTTCCATTCTTCTGGAACAGTTCCACTGTTCAATGAAATGTTAAATATTGCACAGAGAGAAGGTGCTAATGCTTCTGCACAGCGATGGAGAAATCTGGCCGGCACGTTGTCTGGGCCGTTCGCAGCATGAGGTCTAGTTCTCCGAAGACTTGTTACGACCTCCTTAGCAGTGAAGTACAGGCTAGTTAGGGGCAGAAAGGGAGGGGTTGACCTTGGAGTGAACATGTCTTCATCCTTGTCAGCAGTGGAGAAGTTATTTTTAAATTTACTATTGAATGTGTCTGCTATTTCTTGGGGAGAGGAAACTGATAGTCCGTTGTACTTGAAGACGGATGGAGCACTTTTGCCACTTTTGTTTCTAATGAAAGCCCATAGCTCTTTACTACTGGAACTAAGGCTGTGGAGGGAAGAGCATTCGCCTTGCTATGAAGTTGTTTACATCTATTAGCATTAGTATTATTATTATTATTATTATTATTATTATTATTATTATTATTATTATTATTATTTACGTATTTAAGTACGGACTTTATTTGGTATAAGTCGTGATCGCATTATTTGCGAGGTTATGTTATGAACCATCTGCTATATGTATAGTAATATGAGTTTATTTAATGTAAGAACACGTAATTAACAGTATATAATTTATTATTACGTTTAAATATGTTCAGCAACACACTGTAATATTCCAGAACAACGTATCTTGCCGCTAGAATTGTGTAGAAAATACCTTTCATTGTAAATAGGCTATTGGAGACTCCCGAAATTACGAGAAAATATGTTGTGTCATATTCTTCCAGAAGCCTGGCCAGGCAATGTATATAAAGAGGGAGTCTTGGTATTTGAGTGGAGTTGTCTAACGAGACTTGTGTGGAAGTCGTTAGCCAAGTGTTTGAAGTCAAGTATGTGAACTTTGTTGGGTTGGTAGCTGGTTGACGTGCAAGTGTTGCAGTCTTCTTCTTCTTCTTCTTCTTCTTCTTCTTCTTCTTCTTCTTCTTCTTCTTCTTCTTCCTCTTCCTCTTCTTCGTCGTCGTCTTCGTAGTGCTTTTTTTTTTGCTAGTTGCTTTACCTCGCGCCGACACAGATAGGTGTTATGGCGACGATGGGACAGGGAAGGGCTGGGAGTGGGAAGGAAGCGGCCGTGGCCTTAATTAAGGTGTGAAAATAGGAAACCACGGAAGACCATTTTCAGGACTGCCGACATTGGGGTTCGAACCTACTATCTCCCGAATACTGGATACTTGCCGCACTTAAGCGACTGTACCTATCGAGCTCGGTAATGTTTTGTTCAAGAGAGCAGTTATTGGTGTGTGTGTGTGTGTGTGTGTGTGTGTGTGTGTGTGTGTGTGTGTGTGTGTGTATGTGTGTGTGCGCATACAACATGTAAATAAAACTGTATACAACTGACAACAATTCATGTGTGCGTCTTTGTAGCTACAACAAGGTACAACCCGAGCATTTGCTTGGTGTGGAAATGGGGGAAACCACGAAAAATCATTTCCAGAGCTGCAAACAAACAGTGGTGTTCGAACCCACTCTCTCCCGGATGCAAACTCATAGATGCGCGCCCCTAACAGGGCCAACTCGCACGGTAATGAAGTTCAGAATTGGTGCTTGACATCCTTGGCTTCCTGGCAACAGTACGATCAGTAAAACGTAGTGTTGTCACCTCCTGGCAAGTAGCCCAGTCAATGACTCTGTAGCTGAGCTGAGAGAATATTGGGGCGCACAACACGGTCAATTAGTTTCCTCCCCAACACTTCAACCTGACAATGGCACCACCATCCTTAGATCTGTTAGACGGGGCGCAGATCCCACAGAGTAAGTTTTTTGAAGAAAAGGAGGGAATTTCATTCATCCCGGAGCAAAGCCAGATATTTTTCGGCAACCTGCTAAGTTCAGTGTTGTCCATCTTTTCACGCAAACAAGTTAAGTAATTTCTGCATAGCAATGAAGAAAGAGCAACATTTTACTTCTAGAAAACAAAATAGTCATCGGTTTAATTTCGTGTGGCTATGTTTAGCCGAGTGCAGCCCTTGTAAGACAGACACTCCGTTGAGGGTGGTGGCATCTGCCATAGGTAGGTAACTGCGTGTTATTGTGGTGGAGGATAGTATTATGTGTGGTGTGTGAGTGAGTTTCAGGGATGTTGGGGACAGCACAAACACCCAGTCACCGAGCCAAGGGAATTAACAATTTAAGGTTAAAATCTCCGACTCTGCGGAGAATCGAACCCCGGACCCTCTGGGGCAAAGGCCAGTACGCTACCCATTTAGCCATGGAGCCCGACATAGAACCGGTGAGAACCAGATATACAGAGTGGTCGAAAACAGCGTGAACCGAGTGTATTAGCGTTAGAGGGTTGGTCATACTGATAAGTAATTTAAAAAATACGTCTATATCATGCGCAGTTTTCTTTTTATCAGCTGCTGAAGTTAGCCAATCACATCATTTCACGGATGAATTCAAATGGGCTTTACGAGGCGGTATTGCTAAATCTGCACATGGCTTGGTCGGGCTTGAGAGCTTGGCGAGAAATGTGCATTAAACACTACAACACCGTGGGTGTCAGCCAATGCCACAGTAGCGTGCTTGTTATGGGGCGAGCCTATCAGCAGTGTACAAGTCCCTCCCCAGGAGAAGTTTATTTCTATTGACACTCTCAAGCCGCTCTTACGCTACGTGCGGGTTTAGCAACACCGCCTCACACAGCCCATCTGAAGTCACCCGCGAAGTGATCTGATTGGCTAACCTCAGCGGCTGAGAAAATGACAACGGCGTGAGATATCTCATTAATTTTTTCCAATTATTCATCAGTATGACCAACCGTCCAACAATCATATACCCGTTTCACGTACTTTCCGAACACCCAGTACAAGTTGAGTTGTCATTTTCATATTATGATTATTCTTTTGTGATATCTGAAGCTATTTATTTTCAGTTTCAACCCAGTTATTTTATGACTGTTAGGTTCTTCGGTATGTTCATAATAATTCTGAATAAATACTTTTATGATCCACAGTAGACTTTAGGCTATCCGGCTCGTGACTATACGGCCTACTTGTAACGTGCCGGGTCACCTTAATTTTAATATAAATACTCGCTTATTTCCCTCTCCATAAACAATATCACTTGGGCCTTCAAAGATAATAGTTTATAATCATTATCAAAAAGTAATGAGACTCTAAATACTCCCCGAGGTGGGGGTGATAGGACACTAACCATTATGTACACATAAACTAGGAAATAAAGGATCATTAATAAGAATGATAATAATAATAATGTTATTTGCTTTACGTCCCACTAACTACTTTCTCGGTCTTCGGAGACGCCGAGGTGCCGGAATTTAATCCCGCGGGAGTTCATTTACGTGCCAGTAAATGTACCGACACGAGACTGACGTATTTGAGCACCTTCAAATACCACCGGACTGAGCCAGGATCGAATCTGCCACGTTGGGGTCAGAAGGCCAGCGCCTTAACCGTCTGAGCCACTCAGCCCGGCTTAATAAGAATGTATGAAGGTACCAATTAAAATAACTATTTATTAGGACGATAAACGTGACGGCAGATTTACGAAAACTGAACGTAACGGAGAGAAAAGAAGAACTGAAAGAAATAAAATGTAATAAAATGAACAGTTACGCGGAGGTTTGCAGTAATTTATGCCATTAACTCACCATTTGTAGATTCTGGTATCTGGACGCGCTCGATGATGTAGGAGCTGTTGTTTGATGTACCTCTCGTATTGTCGTCGTCTCTCTTGTGGTAAGTTCCAGTCCTATTTCTGATTTGTGCATTGCCCAATAATTGGACAACGACTTTTCTGACCTTATCACTTCCTATAATACTCATTGCATAATGTGGTAATGAGTCCTAATTTCAACATCAAAACCACCTTGGGTTACGAACTTGTATTTTTCCGTATTACAGAACTGTAGCGTTAAAAATACCTGACAAAACCGGTCAAAACCGGTCTCTGGCTAACTATATCTCTCGTCATTGAGATAGCCTGTCCTCAATGAAAGTAACTTCGAGTAGTGCTCTACTCAGTTATGAAGTGGACTTGTAAATAAAACGGAGAACCTCCTCTTGTTTCCGCCCTGTATTCTCTCCTATAATAAGAACGACGAGAAAGATCTTCTTCCTCTATCGTCACGACCATCATACGCTAAGACGTTCAGTAGCTGAGACGTTAATATGTTACGTTGTTCTCATATTGAGATGTTAAGATATTAAAACCTTCCGACGTTAAGCTATTCAGCTATTCAGACCTCCACGAGCTCTTGTCGTTGATGTATATAGGTTCCAAAATCTCCCTCCGTCCACCATATCTCATGGCCTAGTAAGATCTGATATTATATCCCTACTTTCCATCGCTGTATATCCATCATCCTGTTTCTTAACGTTCATTCGCATAGGTTGAAAGTTCGCGCGTTTCGTAAGGGTCATGACGCAAAGTTCGAAAAGAAGGAGTTAACAAGTTCTAACTGTCTATTCAGAATGTGGAGGGCACGGTGTAATTCTTCAACCTCGATGACGTCCTTTTCCTGGTAAAGGGCTAAAATTAGCATGGTATGTCCGGTCGGCTGACCTCGGGCTACTGGAAATTTACTGCAGGCTGTTAATATGGGTGATATTGTAATACCTTACTCAAGACATAACTCGTTCATTTTTCGTTACTGCCGTGATACAAAGGAATGATATGATAATGTGAAATAGATTAAAAACGCTATATACAAACATAATAATTTAGAATGGCCTAACATAAATTAAATATATATTGCCGTGATACAAAGAAATGATATGATAATGTTAAATAGATGATTAAAAACACTAGATACAAACATAATAATTTAGAATGGCCTAACATAAATTAAATATATACATCTTACGAATTAATTGTACAGCTTGATAATTTTATGTACATTCTGTGATGTCCTATACATCACATACTTAGTACTGTAATACAGTATAATACTTTTCCAAAGCTTTAGCAAGTGAGCTAACGCTAGAACCCTATGTGGTGTTTCAAAACATTTTATGCAATCTTGTGCTTCTGTCACAGGTGGAGTCACAATTATAAGGTGTAGTACAGTATTATTAATATGAATGTATTTAATAAACTGTCGGAAAACTCTTAAACAAACGAGACATAGAAGCCGTCTTCTAGCGCTCACAAACAACAATGAATGCACGTAGAGGAGAACTCTGTTGGAAACTCTCTGTTCTTTGTTTCCACTGTTGTTTATCGGATGACCAAACCTCAGATGACAGGAAAAATCTCACCCACATTCGGAAGGATTCAAGACGATTGAGGCAGCGCTGCAGTACATTAGTAAGCAGGAGGAAGCAACGCCAGCTGATATCATATGCTTGCCTAAGTGGGGGATATTCAATCATGGAAGAGGGCAAATCGGAGAAGCAGATATCAATCCAAACCAAACCCCATGGCTCAATATCCCCGAAGGGCCATGGCCTACCAAGCGACCGTTGCTCAGCCCTAAGAGCTGCAGATTACGAGGTGTCGTGTGGTCAGCACGACGGATACTCTCGGTCGTTATTCTTGGCTTTCTAGACCGGGGCCGCCATCTCACAGTCAGATAGTTCCTCAACTGTAATCATTTAGGCTGCGTGGACCTCGAACCAGCCCACAGAGGCACGTAAAAATCTCCGACCTGGGCGGGAATCGAACTCGGGGCCTCCGTGTAAGAGGCAGGCACGCTACTCCTACACCGCGGGGCCGGCAGTCATCTATTGGAGACTTTTTTAAATCCCCAAACCTCAAGTTTCGACTTTTATGTTAGACCTGCATTTTCACATGTGTGTGACAAATATGTTTAAATAATTTTTGTAACAAGGCCTATGCTTTCCGTTAATGTTTTATTTATTTTAAAATGTTATTCATATGTACCAGTATTTTACAATTCAGATTTTTTAATATTTAATGTCACGGGTCATAAACGGCACTTTTTCTAATGGTACCCCCGTTCCCGTGACTTTAGGCCACTGAGTGTATAATCTCATATCGTCCCTCCTATGTCAAAACCGCGAATGTGCAATGCTCTTCCTATCCATTATTTCCCTTAAGACTGTTCCCACCTCCAGCCACATGTTGATGTACGGTCCATCAGAACAATGTTCGTTGAGTTCACTTTCCTATGCGGGTGTGTAAAGGAGAATGAACCTTAAATTCATCATATTCTAGGAATGGGTAAATACGAGGGTCGAGTCATAGCCATGGCAACTATTTTTTTCCTCGCGAACAGCATACAACACGGAAAATCTAAGATATGCATTTGGAAATATAGGGCATGTACTTATGCATAGTGCCTGAAGACAAATTCTGACTTTAGGACATTCTCGTAGGAAAGTGACAAAACCCAGCCCATTGGTAAACATTGTTTTATTATGGTATAGACATAAAATACACAAGACTACGTACGAAAGACAGGTCTCCACTGGTTAGAGACCTTCGAAATATTCACCCAAGTTTTCCACTGTACGTTGCCAGCGATGGGGCAGGCGCTGAACACCATTCGCTGCATGTGTATCGCTAAAGCCCCCCCCCTCCCCCCATACACTATCCAACCCGGTACGTCAGTTCTTCCAACTTGGTCGGATGGCAGACCGGGTTGGACAACGGTTCGATAGTGTGTGGTGGCGAGCGAACCGTACCGTACCGGGTTGGAAGGACATCAGGTTTAACACCCCGGCCGTAAACACGCGCCAACCTGGGAGCAACAAATGTTCGGCGCACCAAGTTGGACAGTGTGTGTGTGCGCATCAAACTGGTTTGAGCCGGACCTGAGGTGCGCGGCAGACAATCGAGTGATTCACTTCAGTTGTTGATCTCACAGTGGACGTGTCAAGTCACAGGGGTCTGTGTTTACATTTATTTCGTTGTTTTTGTTAACACTACATTATGCACGAGGAAGTGAATGAAGAAACGCCACAATCGAAGAAAATGAAGGCTGGAGATGCAGATAAGACGATGGTGTTGAAATTTATGAACCCTGCGTCTTTGAGAGATTTTATAGAAATCTACAGAAACGCTCCCTGTTTATGGCAGATACCGTCAAAGGAGTATCATAACAAACAAAAGAGGGATTTGGCTATGCAAGAGCTACTAGAATTCACAAAAAATACAATTCCTGAGGCCACTTTGGGTTTTGTAAAGAAAAGAATAGAAAACATTCGGAGCTGGTTCAGAAGAGAACTTGCCAAAGTACAATCAGTAGCAATTAATACAATTTATTACTCACAAATTAAAACAGACAAAGTGATAATGTGTATGTGACTCTACAAAGGTTGATTCGATACTGGTATGACAGTGTGTGGGAATGCGGCGCACCAGACATTTGTTGAACAAACAGCTGACGTACCGAGGTTGGGGCCTTGAGCGACAAACCTTGTTCAATAGTGTATGGAGATTCGCTGACCGAATATTTGTGTGCCCCAACTCCGAGCAAATCTTGTTCGGCTGGTTCGTCGGACCGGGTTGGATAGTGTATAGGGAGCTTAACGTGTGACACCACTCTCCGAAATGCTGTTACGATGTCCTCTTTGTTAGCAAACCGTTGTCCACGTAATGGCTTCTTGACTTTAGAGATTAGATCATGGTCAGCTCTGCGATGGCATTGGCGTGCATTTCTGCCGCGGAGAACTGCTATTTTAATATACGATCGTTGCTCCTGCTTGTTGACTTTCATTTTGTAACGCTCTCGTTCACAAACTGAACTTGGGGGCATGCTTAGACCCACACTGTTGTTTACATACACCATCTAGTGGCATCATACGCGAGTACATACTGCACGTTTCCAAATGCATATATTAGATTTTTCTTGTTGTCTCCTGTTCGCGAGACTCGACCTACGTTATGTAAAAATACATTCCTATAATACGTACAGTAAGATTCATTTTCCTTTACACTTTAGCATGGGAAAATGAACTCAACGAAATTTGTTCTGATTGACTGCCTGTCAATAAGTGGCTGGGAGACGTGACAAGTCTTAAGGAAAATGATGGATAGGAAGAGCACTGTCGCATCCGCAGTTTTGGCATAGGAGCGACGATATAGTAAATTACGTAAGCTACGTAAAATAAATGCTCATAATCCTATGAAGCGAAATCCCCTTCTTCCTGACTTTCTTGTAGATGTACTCGGTAACAGTTTAGAGTTCAAGTTGTACAAACGAACTTTATTTTGTGATTTTAAGTTTATCCTCTGCTTTTTAATCTGTACTCTGAGCCAATCTTTCAAGAAGCGGAAGATGGAGTAAAAGTTAACGTTAGGCTGATCACCAGTACAGTACTACAGGTCTTTAGCGTCTGGTAGACAGAATCGTAGCAGAAGGGGATAAACGTGGTCTCAAAATTAACACCAACAAGAAAAAGATGGTGCCCATTACCAGAACTCATAATACACACATTCTTATGAACTTATATGGAGAGCAAATTGGACAAGTGCGGAAGTTTAAGTACCTTGGAATCTGGATTACTAAGGACTTAGACCCGGATTTAGAGATCCGTGTACGAATAGGAATGGCTCGTACTAGATTTCTGAAAATGAGGAATCTACTGTGTGACAGAAGCCTCAGCTTGGAGACACGTCACATCTTTGTCAGATGCTAAGTGTATTCGAGCTTCTGTACGGGGCTGAAATATGGACTCTCAAATGTAACACCATCAAAAGAACAAATGCCTTAGAGATGTGGATGTTCCTGAGGATGTTACGGATCTCGTGGACTGACATCTCTAATGCTGGCGTAATAGAACGCATGAGGAGGAAACGAATGTTGCAGTGGCGTATACTGAGGGCTACCAAAGCTATCGGTGAAGCCCAAACCCCAAATGGGAGCGATGGATATCTACTGTAAAACACATTATAATGTAAGCATCTGACACATTGTTCCATTTACAAAACTTGAAAGCAATGGGAAAAAACGTAGCACGTTTTTCTGAGAACAAGGCATCGGAGACTGACATTGTAGCCCGGGCTCTGCGTCCTTCTCCCCTCAACTCTCCACGCGTTGCACCCTGCCAAACGTCCGATAGTTGCGGGGACCGGGGGGATAGGTGTGCTAGGCCTCGCTCCGTCATATCACTACTGCTAAAAACAACCATGCATTCCTTATCGTATATGCATCCTCATCTCATACTTCTGACTTAATTATATAGATAACAGTGCTGGTATTTCACTTCCGTTTACTTCTACATCCTTGTAGGAAGACACTGCAGGGTTATTGTTATAGGAGTAATATAATTTTCTTAATAGGTAGATCTGCTAAAAACGAAATGCAGTCTTGTAGGTTTAGTGTTATTTTTTGCTAGATGGAATGGAACCCGTGATCATGGGTCGGACAGCGCCACTGATCTCTCGAGAAAGCTAATAAGCCGGTGAACGATTGGTATGACCGCCGGTAATGCTGTAAAATTCATTTTTAATTTAATAATAATAGTAAGAATAATGCATGGTATCTGTATAGGTCTTGTGGTAACCTAATGGGGATGAAGTGTATGGCGAAGACGTCAAACACCCAGTCTCCAAGCCAGGGAAATTAACAGTACGAGGGGGTTGAAACTGAGAATTGAACCGGGGCCATCGGACCAAAGGATAGGATTCTATCCATTTCGCCACAAAGCCGGGCGTTAATTAGCTAAACCTTACGCTACCATATCCACTGATCAGGTTTTTAGTATTGACAGTAGCAGCGGCCAGGGCAGTAGCTTGTGGAGCAGCGTTAACAACACAGAATGCTACTCCGTTGGCTATTGGCTGCAGCTCAAAACGCTTAACGAACCATCGGAAAGGGGTAACCTAAGTCCAGTGGTAGCCCACGTCTTGATCCCAGCAAACGGCACTAGGATGCTGGTGTGTACAATCAAGGACAGGAAGTCAGTCTCCCTTTGACATATTATGAGGAATAAAAAGTACAACCTACTAAAATTGATCATGCAGGGTAAAAGTGATGGACGTAGGGATCGCGGTCAAGGAAACATTCTTGGCTAAAGAACTTGCGGAATTGGAGAGGACTAGATTCTAGTAGACTGATGAGGGCAGCCTAATATCGTACAGACTTCGCTGTGATTGTGGCGAACCGTCAGTAATGGAGAAGGCACTAAAAGAAGAAGAACAAGAAGAAGAACAAGAAACCTTTTTAATAGCCACAGGAGGTCCCTCACTTCAAATTCTATTTAGTTTCCCGTCCATAGGATGAGCTTGAAATGTTTTCTTACGACGTTAGTTAAGTCGAAATTAATTCCCCCAAACCCATCTTATGATTTTTACATTTTGGTTTGTTCAGTATAACGTAAGAGAGGGTCAAGAGCCCTAACTTCTCCACCTACAAAGGCATAATAAAGAAATAAATAAATAAATAAAAAGGTTTACATATAGAATACTGTTTGGTATAGCACTTCCTCTCATTAACTAATACAAATAAAAATGAATCTACATAAAATATGAACTGCCCACTGTATAGTAAGAAAAGCACCCCTAAACAAGTTATGGGTGATATGAGGGGTCGGAGGCTAAATTTGTGTTATCAAAGCTGTCCTCCGGCAACTATAGATCATTTTAGCGCTTCAGGGGGTGTTGGCTGCGGGGTCTGAACCGTGGAGCTGTAAGCTTGGATTGGGAGAAACTGGGTTCGAACACCATTGTTGGCAGCTCTGAAGATGGTTTTCCGTGATTTCCCATTTTCACACCAGGCAAATGCAGAAATCCAGGCCATGGACACTCTCTTCCCACCCCCAGCCCTTCCCTTTCCCATGGTCGTTGTAAGACCTACCTGTGTCGGTGCAAAATAAAGCCAATTGTAAATGAAAAACATCGCTTGTGCGAGCATTAGAACAAGTTTTAATCACATTTTTCTGTTCTTTAGTTTACTAAGTTTAATAAGCAGTTCAGCCAAACGCATGCAGCATATGCTTGCATTGAACGATGATCCGCTCCCGGATAGCCTAATGCAAAAACCGGCCATCTTCTTTTTCTTCTTCCTCTCCATGGCTCAATAACCTCGAAGGGCCATGGCCTGCCAAGCGACGCTGCTCAGCACGAGGGCCTGCAGGGTATGAGGTGTCGTGTGATCAGCACAACGAATCCTCTCAGCCGATATTCTTGGCTTCCCAGACCGGGGTCGCCATATCACCATCAGATATCTCCACAGTTGTAACCACGTAGGCTGAGTGGACCTCGAACCAGCCCTCAGATCCAGGTGAATGTCACTGACCTGGTCGGGAATATAACCCAAGGCCACCACCTAATAGGCATGCACACTACCCATACACCGCGCGGCCTGCACAAACCGGCAATCACTAAAATTAAACACCTAGTATAGAGAATTATGTTGGGCCATTTCCAGCCCTGTCGTAACAAACAAACATACAAAAACAAACAAATGAACAGCCAAAACGTGATCTTAATCTACTTTGAAAATTTTGATGTACCTAATCTCAGATAGGAACGGGGCGTGAAACAACAGTTTTAAAATGTACAGACGAAATTATAATTTTATTTATGTAGGTAGTTTGAATGATTTTATTTTCCTTTAGCTTTGCTTGAATTGTACCGTGTTAGGAAAATTTTCTCTTAATATGCAATTACTACCTATAATAATATGTTCCATTTTTGCTTGTACTGGCCTCAGTTGAAGTTTCAGTCAAGTTAAAGTAATTTTGTTCTGAAAGTTTGTTGCTAGACACTGCACCTTTATTGACGAGTTTCTCTGCCTTATTTCTATTACACAGCTAATTATTTGTGAACACACTTCGAGCTCATATCTTGTTTTTATTACTCTCGAAGGAAACACATCTGTCGATAGGCAGGTGGCTCATTCACATGGCGTAAAGCAATATAAAACTTATCCTCTAAGAATTAATAAACTCTGCTCTGATTATTGTGATATAGAGCAGGTAATTCTTCATCGTTTACTGTTCAGTAGCGTCTGAGGGACGTTTATGTTCATTACGAAAATTAAAATTGCATAAACAAGAAGAAATAAGTCATGCATGGAGAGGTTGGAGATGTATAATGGTGCCAGTTAGGTGTGAAAACAAGACCGATTTCAGGTAGTCGGATTGTTCATACCGCTCCCCCATTCTGGTTGGTGAGGAACGAACCACCTCCTGCATGTGAACTCCAGTAGAATTCAATTGACGTGTAGTCCGAGACAGGCGGTATTGGTCGGTAGATGCAGAGTGGGTCTCGGCCCATAAGTGGCTAAGGCTGGTCCGTGGTCCAACAGCTCAGCATTCTGACCGGCCAACCGAGCAGAGGAGAGGTGGCTACGGCTCTACCGTGGCTCTACGCGTCTGCATTTCGGAGACGGGACAGGGCTGGACCTCACGGCTGTCCCCAACCGCCGGCTGTCCTGAGAATAGTTTTCAGCGTTTTTTCATTCTCCTGCACTAAGGCGAATGCTGGAACAGTTCCTAGTACAGGCCACGGCCGCCAACCCTCACACCTTCTCCGAGCATCTCCTTCACCATAACAATACTCCTGGCCTGAGAGACGGCGTCACCGTCTAAGAGGAATGAAAACATTTTAGTAATAGTTATGTATCCCGACGCCTAGTGTCGAGTCCAGGACCTTCACAGTCCAGGACTTGGAATTTTAGTCAAAACAATCAGGGGATCAGATGAGATATCTAGGTTCTGAAGTATTGTCATCGGCAAAATGAACTCAAATAGTTCGACGTCCTTCTGTCGGTTCTACGGAGTGGAGACAACATTACTGTAACCGAGATGGTGGTAATAACAGAAAGTTGCTGCAGAGGGGGGTTGATGTTGACTTGTGTTTACTCTACCACTGCCTTCGTAATGTCCAGGCCGTACTGTACCTCTGATGACGTCACGCTTTGGGGGGAGACTTGAAGGCGATACGCATACGCTCCGCTTGAATAACACACTCGTTTAAATTACTTAAAGAACTGTTAACACCTTATAAAACCAAAATCTATCCTCAAATATTTGTTAATTCTTCCATACAACGCATATCCTTCTCCGTAACGTTCTATTTCTCGCGTATATACGTTCGTTTGCGTGAGTACAGCCTAACACTTTGAGACATATTCTTGCGATTTTATCCATTTTCTAGTCAACTGGAACATCCACATCATACACACTGACAGAAAACATGCAGCCAATTACCATTACTATTTATTACAAAATATAAATTATTTCTGTACCTCACTGTTTCCACTCCATGAACACTGCAGCTTTCCTGGACCTCTTACAAGAAGTTACACCAGTATGGAGAAGGTCTGCTCTCTTTGAAGCACTTTGTTGAATACACAAGTCGGTGTGAATTTTGGAAAGTTATTATAAAATATATTCACCCAAATATATATAGGCCTACACTGTCCGGCCAGGTCTTTCAATTTCTTCCCGCAGTCACAAATGACTAGGGAATCTGTCAACTGCATTGACTCCAAAGCCAGGGATTTTGTGACACACTTAGGATCGTCTGAATTTAGAAATACCATCTTATATGTATCTGACACTAACGCACAAAATACTTTGTACACCTCAATTCCAAGTTCTATTGACATGTCGGATGGATACTTTAGGCCCCCTCGATTTAGGAAATTCAGATATCTTACTTCTGAAGGTACTTCATAAATAAGATCTGAATCTGTCAGGAGATAAGATTTACATAAATCACACTGCTGTTTGATACTCATAATTTTTTAATTATTATTATTATTACTTTTGTTTGCTATTTGCTTTTCGTCGCACCGACACAGATAGGTCTTACGGTGACCATCTTCAGGGCTGCCGACAGTGCGGTTCGAACCCACTGTCTCCCGAATACTGGATACTGGCCGCAGTTAAGCGACTGCAGCTATCGAGCTCGGTGATAGGCTACTCATAAATAAGACATGCATTTTCAAATACACCGAATTCAGATAAGCCGTAGATCTGATTACATAAAAATATAGGACCTACCTAATGTTAACCATGTTTATGCCATAATAAAAAAAATTAACTCACCATCTGGACGGGACACTCTTATTTCTCTCAGGTTGTGATTTTTAGGAAAGTGCTTAATACACACAACTGTGTTGTGATTAACTATTAAATTCCCCCTGGGAATAGCCTTCTTCCATAACTTACTTCGTTCTTCATCAGAAGGAAACACAAATACCGGAGTGTACTCTCCTTGTTTATAATTGGCTTTGCAGCCAGGCACACAGCAACTCTTAAGCATGGTGATTTCCCTCACTGATCATCTTAATTCAAGTATATACAATTCTTGGTTAATAATAAAACGCAGAATGCACTGACTCAATTAATTTTACACTATAAATATAACTGTACACAAATAAACTACAAAATTAAAACACTAAAGAACGATCTTCTTAACCTATAGCTTCACATAAATACACGCTCACACTAAGTTTTCTTCACTAATTAATGACTTTCCGCTTACTGATGCAGTCGATGACGACTCATTCTCACATATATCTGAGTGAACATGCGGCCATCGTTAAAAATTTCAATAAAACTGCGAAAATCTATGTTTAACTCTACTAACTCATGTGCTAAACTTCCCCCCTAACGATCAGCTGATTGCTTTCCCGCGCTCGTTACAGTACGGCCTGGACATCACGAAGGCAGTGACTCTACCAAACGAATTACACAAGCAGTTGGGTTCAGGTAGTGTAGTGAGCAGGTAGTGCAATGCAACAACAACGTGACTTACCCGAAGTTATGTCATGGAGAGCCATAGGAAGGTTGGAAGCAGGACAGACAGAGAGGGAGGTGGCTGCAGCTATTGGAGTGTCCCAAAGTGTAATTTCCAGGACCTGGTCGTGATTTCAGACAACAGGAACCGTTTAATGAAGACAAGGCCAAGGTCGTCCACGGGTAACATCAGCAAGAGATGACAGTTATCTTCGGTTAACAGCCCGTCGAGACAGGAGACTGAATGCAACTCAGTTGCAACGCACCCTCCAAGCAGCAACAGGATGCGCAATATCAACACAAACAGTCCGAAATCACCTTCGGGAATGTGGCATCTACGTACGGAGGCCTATAGTGTGTGTCCCATTAAAACCACAACACCGTGTAGCCCGCAGAAACTGGGCGGAGGAACATCAGGATTGGAGTCGTAACGAATGGCGCCGGGTTCTGTTCACAGATGAGTCAAGATTTTGTGTTCAGCCGGACAATCGTAGTTCAATCATCTGGAGAGAACGTGGAACAGGGAACAATCCTGCTTATGTACAGGAAACATCACCATATTATGGACGAATGGTGTTGGCAGGAGTCAGTATTGGCGGAACGTACGAACCTTTATGTCGTTCAGAATGGCGCTTTGACTGCTCAGAGGTATAGAGACGAGATCCTTCGACCTTTCGTTGTGCCCCACGCTGGTGTCATAGGATATGGGTTCCTTCTGGTGGACGATAACGCTCGTCCCCACAGAGCTGCACTGGTGGACAACATGCTTGAAGCTGAGGGAATTGAACGAAGGGACTGGCCAGCTTGTGCACCGGACTTAAACCCGATTGAGCATGTCTGGGATGCACTTGGCAGACGCAATGCAGCCAGACCAGCACCTCCCACAACGGTTGCAGAGCTGGATAATTCACTCATGGAAGAATGACCTTATATACCTCAAGAGCTGTTTGATAATTTCATACTGTCCATGCCACGCAGGTGTGCAACTGTACTGGCCGTCCGAGGCCATCACACACCATATTAGAGGGCAACGAGAAAGACTTTTTCACTATTATGGTAGCCCCATGGTGCCTCGCTCTAAGTAAACGCCATGTAATCTTCAAGTAAAGAGTTGAGACAGCAAAATATTGTACTGTATCACACATAAATTACCATTGTAACCTATATTTGAATAAAATACGTTACCATATGTATATTGTGTATGATATCTCACTCGATCCCCTAATTCTTTTGAGCAGTGTATATTATAAACCGCGAGCTAAGAATCATACTTGGTCGCCTCAGAAGGAAGTAAAATTATATTGCTTCATATTATTTCACTTAGGAAGCACTCTCCAAGAAACATGGGTTTCTTGAGAATAACAAGCCTTGACAATAAAAAGCTCACTCTCCTTTTCTGAGAAAATATGTGTTGTTCAAATTTGGTGGCGCTCATGACTTATTGCAATATTGCTCAGCTATACGTCACCAACCCATCTTGTCAAAACATGTAAGATGGTGTTGCAATGGACTGACACGTGATTGTAACCTGAAAGCTAAACGTATAAAACCAACAGTCTCATAAGGCTCATCCTCATTCGTCAACCAGTTAGCTACAGACTAGTAAGCTCTCACGCTTCGCACGTCTCAGATCACGGGTTCAATCCTTGTAGAGATGTAGTTTAACAACAGTTGTACACAGGAATAATCGGCTAAGCTAATAAACAAATAACATCTAATTGTCTTCTCATTTCGACTGAATTAGATAAGGCCCAGCTCGATATTGAACTATCGGAACCTGATAGCTCAGCACCCACAGAAATATAAATCTTGTTGAGCTACAAACTTAACTATAGTAGTAGTAGTAGCTGGTATTCACCTCCCTTTAGAGAAGAGACAATGACATTTAAATTTGATTCGTCGAAGTATTTGCAGGCCTCCCTCCTTATAAAACGGCCCTTTTCAGGGATTTAATTATGAGTAACTTTAGTGAGATAGTGATATTGAATTTGGAAAAGGCCGAAAGAATAATTCCGATTTCCTATTAAAACAGGTCGTAAGCGAGCCAAGGACCAAGGTGTTTACAACGTGTATAACCCTTTCAGACCGAGTACGCACAATTGTGCGGGTTCGTATTTTAGTTATCCCTGACCGTATTTGATGTTTTTTCGGCGCTACACCGGACTGCAGTGATTGTGCAGGATACGTGGCGTGTATTTCAATTGATTTTAGTATGCCCTTGACCGCCAGGGCGAAGGAAGAAGAGTTTAAAAAGCACAGTTGATCGGCGAGATGGCAGGAAGCAGTAGTGCCGAAAGTAAGTATTTAGTTACTGCGTTTATATTAATCTAGAAGCTTTAATGAATACCGGAATATATTCAATGAAGTGTGTACATTGGTTAGTGAACGTAAATTTTGAAGCTACACCATCGTACGTGATACAACGAGGTTTTGAATTTTGATACGCACAATTGTGTGGGTCCTGTTTTTCGGATGTTAGTTTTTATTTTGTAAAATAAACTATTAATATGTGTATTGAGGAGCATTTTAGTCAGTTCTTGACGTACAAACAAAAATTCACACCTCCAGTTTTCTTTCAGGTCTGAAAGGGGTATGGTTTCTTGGATCTTACGACCTGCTTTAATAGTAAGATACCAGAGCCGGTTGAATGGCTTAGTAGGGTTCCAGATTTGGTCAGCTTAATTACCTTATTAATCTGAGATCTACAGTAACAGTCGGATACGAAGTTCAGTTCGTATCTCCCTATTAGATCTCAGTTTGGTGCTTTTGTTATCATCCTGAGTGTCTTGTTTTGAAAACTTGGAATACGAAGTTCGGTTCGTACTATTACTAAAATGTTTTCATTCCTCCCCTCAAGGGGGAGGGCGGGCCTCTTAGACGGTGACGCCGTCTCTCAGGCCTGGAGATTTGTTACGTTGAAGGAGATGCTCGGAGAAGGTCAGGGGGTTGGCGGCCGTAGCCTATACTAAGAACTGTCCCGGCATTCATCTTAGTGCAGGAGAATGGAAAACCACCTAAAACCATTTTCAGGACAGCCGATGCACAGTGCGTAATTTCAGGAATCTAGCCGGCCAAAAATCGTATCTCGGAAACTAATAGACCGATTTACATAAAACTTAGTATGTAACTGCTATTATTGGAGATAATTAAGTGTGCGGTCAATCAAGTACAAATAACAAATTACTACGCCAGGAATAGAATTAGTATTCTTTGTAATTTTAATCATTTTTCGTTATAGCTTTAAGAAATTAAATAGATGTTAATAGTGGGACATGCTGTTTAGAATGTTTAAAAACAGATACAAGAATACATGTACTTGCCAAACAATTTATTCATTAGATGCAGTTACATCAGAATCGCTATCGTCACTGTCATCTCCTTCGGCAGAACCAGATACAGGAGGCTCAGACAGTAAGTTGAGCACTTCTCGTGAAAGCGGAATCCATTTCCTCCTCCTTTATTTCCCTAAGCTGGTAGTATAAGGGTCCGATGATATAAGCAGCCTATGGAAAAGGTCAGTATTTGTGTGTTTCTGGAAGGTTTCCTATTATCTTTATCCCTCGCCTCCTGGGCTTCCTCGTAGAGTTGTCCAATAGGTATAATACAGTGCCTAATGACCTCCTCTCCATGAACCAAAAGTTTGTGCAAAGTTACAGGCATGTAGTACGATTTGTATTTTTGTAAGTACAGTTGTATAGTTTCCTTTGCGTACAACGCAAATGTCACTTTATCAATGGATTACCCACACGAAAGAGTTTCTACGATGGCACGTAGATGGTTTATTAAATTTATATCTACTCCAGTAATATCCGCAGAAGTGGAAGCCTCTCTGAAGAATCTTCTAGCGGTCTCCATCATTGGTATTGCCAGCACTTTGCTTCGGATATCAACGAATAGACGTTTTTCCTCCCTGAACTTCTGTAATGAAGTCATCTACAGTATTTATTTATTGTGTGTGTATTTTAGGCTTTAAAACAGTGCGTAAATGTATTGTGTTTTAGTGAGAGTTATGCGATAAGCCTACATGTGTGATTTACTTGGTATAAATACTGTGATCTTTTGTAGTGATCTGCAGTATTTATTTATTGCGTCTGTTTTCTAGCTTTTATTGTCTGGATAAATTTATAAAATGCAATCAAATACATCCCCCACCCCTCGAGCCCATAAAACTATTTGTCTATTTTCTCTCGCAATTTGCCTTATATTTCAGTGCTAAGGTTTCTTATGTGCCGTAGTTTACCTCTGATTCTGTACAAACCAAATGCGGCCCCTGTAAACCCCACGTCCCCTTTAGTTCATAAAAGTAATTTGTAGCTTAGTTTCTTCAGCCTTTTGTCTTGAACTTACATACTGAATTTCACAAATTTATTTGCTGCCGTTTTCCCGTGATGCCGTTGAACGGAGCCGTTCAATATGGCAACCCTGTTGTCATAAGAACAATACTGTTTTCTTAACATGGAATGAGATATAGTACTGGCAGGCTCATCCTGACATTGTTGTGATGCACATCCTTCTGCAAGGCTCATTCTCTGCTCGAACCAACTTTTATTGTACTTCAGCAATTTTTTTTCCCCTTTTTCTACTATATTTTGTCCAGCGTGATCGAATATACGTAGGCAAATCAATAAGTACCTGCAATTACGCTCTCTTTGTCTGTAGGTTGGCTCTATGGCGTTATGTGCTCACCAGCCACTTGTTGGCCCCGTTGTCCACGTCTGTGGCAGGTTTCAGCGTTATCAGACCAGTACAGCTGGTGCTGTTACGACGTAAAGATGGCCGCGCCACTCTCTGTTTGCACCAATGAAAAACAGTGTTTCGTAATCCGTTTTTTTTGTGGTCTGAGGGTATAATAGGAGCGGAAGTTCATAGAAGACTTTCAGCACAATACGCGGACTATGTTTTGCCACAGTGGACTTAACAGTTCAAAAGGGGTCTCACAAGCGTGAAGGTTGAGGAAAGATCCAGACGTCCATCCGCAGTCGTAACTGATGCCAATATTGAACAAGTGCGTGATATGATCCTGAATAACACACGAGTGACTGTTGATGACGTGGCAAACCATATGCACATTAGCCATAGTTCTGCATATGAAATCATGAATAAAAGGCTTAACATTCACAAAGTCTGTTCGAGATAGGTTCCAAAACAACTCAATGAAGGGAAGAAGCGCAATCGTATTGAGCCGTATCCTCCCGGCCCATAATAATAATTGGAATATTATTTGACCAAATATGTGAAATTTATTCATAAAAGTTACAGTCTAACATGGTAAAGCATCGTATCCCAAGATAGTTGATACCGGATGTTGAGCAAGACAGTAAGTCGCTGGATGTTGCTTCATATTTCCGTATGACCGTGAGAAAAGATAGCGTACCCAAGCGTTGGCAAGGATCGACACGTGTATTAGATGCTGACCAAGCAAGATATTTCAGCCAATGGGAACTTAGGGATTTGGCAAACATGGAGGCTATACCGCGCCAAATCTTAATTCCAGGATGACCAACGTGCTCTGTGGATAAAGTCAGTTTCTGTAGGAGATCGATTTTCCACAGTTTCTGAAGTCAGATATATTTGGAAATGTATTATAAAAATTGGTGGAAGAGATTTGCTAGTGTTTGAGCTGTGTTTTGTAAATATATCACAATAAGTATTGTATCATCACATATGACGAACTCTCTGATTGGTGGTTGGTTCAGACACCCGGGAACCCCAACATTATTGGCGTCACCGAAGCCTCCTCAAGAACCCCTAGCTCTGGAGAGCGTCATTCCGTGGTAAAAATTTGAACAGTGCGGATGTATTAACTCTGTGACTGGTGATCGTGATTAACGTGGTATTATTTCAGTAATAGTAACTGGTTCTCATTGATACTTTAAATTGTGCAGTCGCAATATTTTACTGTACATGAGGAAATGAAATAGTATAATTTTGGCAGAGTTTACTTTCCATTGACAAAGACGGTGTAGTGACCGCTGAGTAACAAGTGTAGTGGAAATGTGCTATTGTTTCACTATTTCGCGACGGGCGCGTATTCGCGTAGAATTTCCGTACCGAACCGTGTGCTGCTTTTTAAACTGTATTTTTACCCTTTAAGTGAAGTGTGTAATATATATGTGAATCAGTGTGTTTAGCTGATCTGGTAAAGAGAAGGGTATTTCGGCTCGCAGCATTAAGCAGCGAAGATTATCAACTATAGTCTTCTGTGTTCCAGTGGATTATTTTCCAGCAAGATGATGGATACGCCTGCAGAGGAAGGAAATGCATTCATACATGTTAATGATGTGATTAACATGGAGTAGATCCCAAAATCAGTGGGGATGTAAGCTGCTATCCTGGTATCCCGAGAGTCATGAAAAGTAAGACGCATGTATTATTTATGGTATGATATGTAAGTTATGTTAAGGTACTAGGGCAGTGTAGATAGAATTTTTATTTTCATGTAAAGTAAGCCTGACGGCATGTGTTTGTTTGATTTTGTTCCTATGATAGATTCGGATACGAGAATAATGCATGTTTATTTTATTTTCATTTTGCTTTATGAGTAGATGTTTGGGAAAATGAGGGATTGATAGGATTAGTTGTTGTTTATTTGTGTATATTACTTAGCGTAGGATATTCCGAGTTTTCCTTATATTTATGCTAGAAGGGCTAGATCGACAGGTTCATTTTTATATTACGTCAAACATGTATCAATTCATTTTATTTCGGTTATTCAGAGAGACAGGTATAGCTATTTTGCATGATGCATGGTTTTACAGAAGCTGCCAGAAGGAGCTGCAGAACGTCGTTGTTAAAATAAGATCTTTGAAGTTAAGTTGGATTCTGTTTGCCTGATGGTCTGCCAAGGACTCGAACTGCGTCTCATTATGTGGAAAGGCCAGTGGGATTCATGAGGAATGATGAGATAATAATTGCATGCTGAATTATAATGTGTTGGTGCAGGCTGATTGTATGCCTGACAAGATAAAGAGTATTGTGCAGATGTGTGTGCCTGCCTAGTGTCTTCTGAGTATATTGTGATCAGAATGGACAGTGTTAATTCCAGACTATTGAGTCTGATGTTGTTAAATGGCCCAAGCATGCTACGAAGGAATGAATATACGTGAGTTTCCGTGTAGTTGATGAAAGGCGTTATCTCATGGCAAGCTGATTCCTGGCCTGTGTTATCTGTATGTGCGAAGGAGACAGTATTTCCTTGTGGCGGCCTCGGGAGACAAAATCCAATCTTTAGCATAGTGGAGTTCAACATTTCTTTACAGCTCGTAATCTACCCGGAAGTACATGACGGATGACCGCGCTGTTCAGCGCTCAAACGCAGCAGAAGGAGGCAATGTTGCCCATTGCTTTCTTCATGATATCAAGGATTATTTATATGTTTTTCCCTTACAGGATGGTGTTTTTACATTATTATTTGTGATTGTATACCTTGTCTCGTTGTTTTTAAAGGGAACAGCCCGAGTGCTGAAATATTGTTGGTTTATCTAGTTCTGTCTAGATTTTGTGTTGTGAACCGGGATTCACATTAGAAGCAGTGTACCATTTAAGACTTTACTCGATATCCGATATATATATATATATATGTTTAGTTTGATTATTTGAATTGTTGTAAATATAGTGTAGGATTTACCCCTAGTATTTTGCATAAATTACATAGCGTCCATTGCGTCTTAATTATTTTTCTTTTCGTCGTAACTTTTTTATATAATGTAACTTTTTATTTAATTGTAATTTCGGCGACTCTCGGCATTAACTTAACTTTGAAACTGAATCGTTGGGATGCGATAGTGTGAAACTCCATACGGAAATACCACATGGCAGTGTTTGCGTACACTTGTTGCCATACAACATAAACATTGGACTATAAGAAGAAATTCAGTCTTGATTTATATAAATGTTTTTTGTTCAACTTGTTTTTTTAATGTCAAATTTGCATAATCATTCAATTAACGTTTCTAATTTCAACTTATTTCAATACTTTGAGTTCATTTTTTACAAATTTTTATTTTCTTGATTCAATTATTTTCGTGTGATTTGATCGGGGATATTTATTAATAAATCCATCTTACCCCCTATGATTGTTTCTCATTCGTGTTATACCTCCATTTCCTGTCATTGATTGCTATTTTAGTGTAGAACTTCGACTTTTTATCCTGACCCAACCGACAACCAACCCGCACTCTGCCCAACCCTGAGTTAGTCGGATGTTCATACAGGAATGGAGGCATCGTCCTAGAGGGTATTTACCCCTGGGTACGGTACAGTATGAGAATCTGTCAGCACCTAGTGGACCGTCATGCTAACGAAGGTGATCATCGCTGGAGATGAAACATGGGTTCACCACTTCGAACAAGAGAGCAAACGTCAGGGCATGGAATGGAAATATCTTGGATTCCCAGCCAAAAACGAAATTCAAGAATCAACCTTCTGCAGGAAAAGTGATGCTCACAGTGTTTTCGGACTCTCAAGGGCCAATCCTGGAATATGAACAGGAAAAGGGCGAAACAGTAAACAAGCTGAAACCTCCAATTCGTAACGAGCGCAGAGGTCGATTGTCGGAAGGAGTTCATTTGTTGCATGACAATGCACGTCCACACACCGCCCACACCGCTCAAACTCTTCAGATGCTGCGTTTCGAGGTGTTGAAGCGTCCTGCGTACGGTACCGATCTCGCTCCGTCGGATTACCATGTGTTTGGTCCACTTAAAAATGCTCTAAGAAGCCATCAATTGAGCTCCGATCAACAGATGAAGGAAGCGGTGCATACGTGGCTTGCTTCGCAACCAAAAACCTTTTTTGCAGAGAGTATCAGAAAGCTTCTGAAACGGTTGACCATGTGCATTGAAAAAGGGTGACTGTTGAAAAATGACATCAATAAAAAGTGTGCACTCTTTTCGTAACAAATTATATAAAAATTGTCTGCAGATAGTTATGGACTTGCCCTCATATTTATTTCCTACCAGAGGTTTCAAGGTTTTCATCCGTGCCGTGGCACGTTGTAGGGCTAGTTCTATATTGTATCTCCAGGACAAACTTCTGTTCATAGTTAAGAGGAGCAAACAAATATATATTCTGAGACATGCAGTGAGTCGGCGGTTGCAGAGTAGACTTTGGCCTACAAGTGGTCACGGCTGATCTGTGGTCCGACAGCTCCGCACTCCGACCGATCAACCGTGATATTATGCTGTACAGTATTTATCTGTCGGAAATTGATTAACCTATACGTTAGTCGCCATGGTGATGGCAGTAGATTATTTGAGCTGGGAATGCTGAGACAAGTGCTGCAATCTGGCGGAGAAACAGTTCAACAAGTTTACTACTACTACTAAATATTTCTCATTCCTCCCCTGAACGCGAAGTTGGGCCTCTTAGAAGGTGACGCCGCCTCACAGGCCTGGAGAGTTGTATCGGAGATGGAGAAATGCGGCCGTGGCCAATACTAGGAGCTGTCCCACCATTCGCCTTAGAGTAGAAGAATGGAAAATCACGGGGAAAATCATTCTTAGAACAGCCGACGGTGAGGACCAGCCCATCTCTGTCTCCCTATGGGTGGGGGCGGTAGAATAACTCCCACGCGAATCCCTGCCCGTCCTAAGGGGCGACTGAAAGGGGCCCATGGGCTCTTAACATGGGAGCGAGGGTTGGCGAATACGATGTCCTTAGGTGAGTCCCGGCATTGCTTCAACTTACTTGTGCCAGTCTTCTCACTAACATCTATCCTATCCGACCTCCCTTGTCAAGTCTTGTTGTTTTCTGACGCCAACGATATTCCATATGGAATCCTAGGGAGTCTTTAATTTTCACGCCTTTACTGGCCCTTGCATTTATTTGGCCAATACTTTCATTTTTCGAAGTGTCGGACCTCTCCCAAAGTTTCCCTCTGATTAGTGTTAATAGAGGATGGTAGTCCAGTTGTATTTCTCCTTAAAACAATAATCACCACCACCGCTCCCGAATACAGAGGCGTAGAACCACCGCAAATCTGTGGCCACCCCTCCTCTGTTCGGTTGGCCGGTCGGAGTACAGAGCTGTCGGACCACGAATCAGCCGTGGTAACTTGTGGGCCAAGACCCACTGTGCATCCGCCTCTGATGTTCGGTGCTTCATAACCTCTGTGACTATCCGTTTTAACACGAGTGCAAAGCGGAGTTTGGAAATATATAAAATAAAACAAATAAATGAAATATCTTTGCTCTAATTGCATTTGACCAGTAAGTTATCAAGATAAGTAACAATGCTACATCTCTTTGAGGGTGAAAATGCTTGAACATGATAACGTGTACGATTTACGAACGAGTCAAGGGAGAAAGTTGTGCGCGTTTGGAAGGGGCATGATTTTAGGTGCCTAGGCATTCCATCAAAAATATTTTTCAGCAGTCATGTGATAGAGATCACTAGGGTCAAAAATATTGTTTTAACTAGAACAATCACAGGCAATATAGATACTCCCTCTGGTCCTGGATCTCCTGAAGATGAGAAGAGAGTTTTACTGATTATAATCCAAATGATTTTGAAGCATGGATATTAAATAATCCTTTTTAGAGATAATTTGTCTATTACTGTATTAAATATTATCATTTTATATCTAAGATGTGTTTTTAAGGGGTTCAAATTTGAAGCCATGGAGAAAGTTTTGCTGTTGTTGTTTTGCATGCATTATTGCATATAAATCATATAATTTGAAACTCCTGAAAGTCATCTCGCAGAGTTTCTGAACATACGTCATATGAAAGAGAACGACTTACATTTTCCCGTTGGCTGCCCTGTCATTCATTTTCCAAACCCAAAGTAAAGTTCAGTAACCTAATATGGACGAGGAAGCTATATAACCGATTCTTTTCCTACCCGAAAAATGGAAATATACAGATGGGAGGGGTGAACGTAAGATGCTGTAGATTGTTTGAATAATGGTAAGTAGGTTTGCTGGATGTAGGATATAAAGAAACCATATAAAGAGGTGAAATACTTGTGCTCCATAATATTTATTCTCAGAAAGTACAGTAAGCTTTACGGTAAACCATCAAAGCAGTCCCCTTGATTGTCCACAACGCGTTGCCTTCGTTGCGCGAAACGTTGGATACCAGTCGCCTTATAATGCGTGAATTTTTCAGTCTCGTCTTTCACAGCATTGGCGATGTCCCCTCCTATGACAAACCGTCTCTCACGCAATGGTTCTTTCACTTTTCGAAGGAGGTGAAAAATCTCTCGGAGACATGTCGGGTGAGTAGGGAGGCGTTCCAGTACTTCCCTCCCCCCAGCGCTGAAGTTTTCGCTATACAGCCTCTCCTGCCTGCGGTCTGGTGTTACCATGGAGAACGTTTCACTGTTGTGAAGATCCGGGCTCTTATCCCTAATTTCATGGCGTAAACGTCTCTGTAGGAAGGTTCCGTGGTATGTTACTGTCACCATCGTGCTATGTGGAACGAAGTGAAGTAAAATCACGCCTCTGACGTATAACCAATGAATTTCATTGTTAGGCCGTTATTGATGGATATGAGTTAGTATTCTTACTAAAAGCCTTTATTAAACCACCTAATCAATAAACAATTTTTCATTGAATAGTACTAGTTTCGGCCGATATGACGGCCATCGTCAGCTATTCTCAACAAGACATTGTTAGATAAGGACACACTAACATTTCAAATATCTTAATAAAACAAGGCGAATGGGGTTAAACCCGAAGAAGCTACGGCAATAGATGATCGATAAAACGCTTAATATTGAACATTCAAAATGTTCGTTATAGTCTGTATCTAATATTTAACACTTGAACAGAGAACATTACAGTCTAATGGAGTTAGATCCCAGTAAGTTAAGGAAAATAAATGATCATAAAAACACACATTACTTATATGAACATTTTTGAAATATTCTATATACTCTGTATCCAAAAATTAACTTTTAATGTCTGTTACTATTCCATTGTCTAATACCATTGTCTGTTGGTATTCTAAAAGTGTGAGTTGTAAGAGCATGCATATTAGAAACTACACTGCCTTCTTTTACATTTCTCATGAACGCTAGAGATTTTTGTTAAAAAAATGACAATGTTGAACTTGAATAGGTTACTCTTCTGGGTTGTTGAACGCCATGAAAACATGTTGTCTATAATATATATGCTTAATAATGTGGATCGATCTTCTTTGTGCACACTATTCAATGAAAACTTGTGTATTGATTAGGTAATTTAACAAAGGATTTTAGTAAGAAAAGTAAGTTACGCCTCTGACGTTGTAAACCACAATGACCTTCACCTTCACGGGGAAATGATTTTGCGGGAACTTCTTTTTTCGTGATGATCCTGCATGTCAACAGTCTGCAGACTGGCGTTTGAGGTCTGGTCCATACGCCCTCGCCCAAAATTTGCCCACGATCACTTATCTCTCCAGCACTTGCTCGCCTTCCTGCCGGTAGCTTACCAAGTGGTCAGAGCGAATGGCATAGGATTGTCCACTTTTGTACGTCAGTGAGTGCACGTGGCACCGACCGTGATCTTGATTAAGATCTTCTCGTAAAATTCTGTGGATGGTTCGTTTTCCAATGTTTCTTGGGCTTGTAACTCAAGTAGTCGCCGTCTTCTGCATGCACTGAATAATTACTGCACGTGACACGTCAGTCCGGACACTAACAGGTCCTTCATGTTGCACGTCACTGTTTGTTTGCTGAATGCCCATTTCGGTATGGAAGATTCCACAAGCTCCATGGCATTCTTTGGCATTGTTACCTTTGCAAACTGCCAGGCTGATGTAGGCACGCTGTTCTTGCTTCGTAATATCCGTTGTGCACGAAGCTGGACTCACTACTGCAGTCCCATCGCCCTGTGCGTGGTGCCTGTCCAACACACCGCCAACTCGTGCTGTGTCCAAGTGCCATGCATTCCAGGACATATGACCATTGTTTGGTAGCAACGTGGAAATGTGAGGAAAACACCGCTTTGGAAAAATAAAACTAACCCGGAAAATAGGAGAGATGAGGGATTGATCCTTGCTAATGAACATCACAGAAGATGCTGGAAAAGGCCTCGTCCAAAGAAATGAAAAACTGAGAATCCGAAACTCATGACTCCACTTCACTCAGGAACCACGGGCAGAACTCAACATGCGAAGGTTCACCTGTACGCTTTAACGCACGCGCAGCAGTAAATTTGTAAGCATACAGATGCAGGTCTTTTTTTATAATGTTTCGACACTCCCACTGGCACGCATAAAAGACGTTGAGATTTCGTCGGACTTTGTTCAAGGGTTTTCTTCACTCGATCAATATTTTCAGGTGTTCGAACTCTTTTCGGATAGTTACGGTATTTATTCACTACTGAGTTCGTTTCACGTCATTTTGCCGTTAAGTTTTGCATTGTAGACTTCGTTGCAGGTTTTTCCAAAACACTTCCAGTGTTAAACTCTTGCGCAAACAATTCCGCACAGGTTTACTACGAATAACACTCGACAATGAACACGCGCTGTTTCAGTTTCATTCAACTGGTTACTAAACACGTCTGGTCTTCACACTCACCCACATGTAATGAGACATTGACGTACTCGGGACACAGAATGCGGGAGATGTGCATCCTGTGATGGTCAGTTCTCGTGTTCATTAGCAAAGGTCAATTTCGCATTAGTCATATAAATATTTTCCGGGAAAATTTTATTTTCCCACCCAACATACGCCAGGCTTTGTTTTTCGTATTAGTATACTTATTTTAAGTTTCATTTCATTTTTCGGTTCTAAACAATAACACGATATCTGAAAATTAATCAAAAATATTACGTTTTAGTAAAGAAATGTCTGCAGACTTTAACACACCTAATATTACGTTTAACATGTAGATCATGATTCACAAGAAAACAAAATCGTTCATTTGGCTTTACCTTTTCGGGATTTCAGCGTACCAGGAATTTTGTTATTTAACTTCGGAAGCATTGGTTTCCTTAACCCGTTTGACATATTATCAGTTCTTTCAGCCCTAGATTTTAAACAATGTTAAAATACCCTATTACCGAGCTCGATAGCTGCAGTCGCACCGACACAGATATGTCTTATGGCGACAATGGGATAGGAAAGGCCAAGGAAGTGGAAGGAAGCGGCCGTGGCCTTAATTAAGGTACAGCCCCGGCATTTGCCTGGTGTGAAAATGGGAAACCACGGAAAACCATCTTCAGGGCTGCCGACAGTGGGACTTGAACCCACTATCTCCCGAATACTGGACACTGGCCGCGCTTAAACGACTGCAGCTATAGAGCTCGGTCCAATATATCTCACTCTGGCAGCTACCTCCTTATTCATCATCCTTCCTTCATTCTGAATTTCATTTTAGAAGCAGTGTCCAATTCCTAGCTTTTTTGTCTCGAGAGATATCTACTACGCGCTAAAAATTGTTAGCATGATTCGTTCTGGTGAAATTATACAAAAGCATTAGGCCAAATAATATTATTTTTACGTCACCCTACTTTTGCAGTTTTCAGATACGCCGACGTGCCGGAATACAGCCCCGCAGGAGCTTTTTAGGTGCCAGTAAATCTACCAACGCGAGGCTGACGTACTTGAGCACCTTGAAATACGACCGGACTAAGCCAGGATCGAACCTGCCAAATTGGGATCAGTGTGCCAGCGTCTCAGCAGTCTGAGCCACTTAGCCCGGCACTCGCATAGAAACAAGTGCACATAGGGGCGATAATACGAAAGTGATAACACGAAAACGAGAATTCTTTGGCCACAGACAGCTGTTCTGTTGATTCTTTTGAAGGTCCTGATATTCTTCATTCTATGCATGAGCTTAACAGTTATCCATATGTTTCCTGATTACATTTTTTCGGAAACATTTCGAGATGAAATTAAGCTAGATGATGCACCGCCAAACAGCGTGTATGTAAATACTGCCCTGTTTTGTCATTAATCATATTGCGATAATTGGGGAGAGGATTTGCAAGCAGCAATGTGTAAGATTTCAAAGAGCTGAAAGCCTCTTCAAGGCCGCACGAAGCTCCTGTTTGAAGAGTTGTATAAGCATTAGGACCACAACTCCTTTTATTTAATTCATTTTTTAATATTTGTTTGGGGCGCCGACCTCTGCAGCTCTTTTGCCTGTACTTTCACCATATGAGAGGAACCTGCGTGCAAGTGTAATTGCGGAAGTGTAAAGTGTTGAATGTGAGGAAAGGAAAGTTAAGGACGACACAAACACCCAGTCCCCAAGCCGGGAATCGAACCCAGGGCTCCCGGTTGAGAGGCGGACGCGTTGATCCCTAAACCGCGGGCCGGACAGCACAAACCCTACAAGCCCTAATATGTATGCAACATTTCTTAATGAACTTACGTGAGGACTAGGGGATGCCTTCGTTCGTTCGTTCGTTCGTTCGTTCGTTCTTAATCTGTTTACCCTCCAGGGTCGGTTTTTCCCTCGGACTAAGAGAGGGATCCCACCTCTACCGCCTCGAGGGCAGTGTCCTAGAGCTTGAGACATTGGGTCGGGGGATACAAGTGGGGAGGATGACCATTACCTCACCCAGGTGACCTCACCTGCTATGCTGAACAGGGGCCTTGTGCGGGGATGGGAAGTTTGGAAGGGATAGACTAGGAAGAGGGAAGGAAGCGGCCTTAAGTTAGGTACCATCCCGACATTTGCCTGGAGGAGAAGTGGGAAACCACGGAAAACCACTTCCAGGATGCTTGAGGAGGGAATCGAACGTCCCTCTACTCAGTTGACCTCCCGAGGCTGAGTGGACCCCGTTCCAGCCCTCGTACCACTTTTCAAATTTCGTGGCAGAGCCGGGAATCGAACCAGGTCCTCTGGGGGTGGCAGCTAATCACACTAACCACTACACCACAGAGGCGGACGGGGATGCCTTCGGCTCATCTATATAGGGGAAGGTTGCCTATATTGCACCACTTTTTATATTGTTACCTTGCATTTTTCTTATGTATTCATTTGAAGTAAAATATAATGTGCCGGGCTGAGTGGCTCAGGCGGTTGAGGCGCTGGCCTTCTGACCCAACTTGGCAGGTTAGATCCTGGCTAAATCCGGTGGTATTTGAAGGTACTCAAATACGTCAGCCTCGTGTCGGTAGATTTACTGGCACGTAAAAGATCTCCTGCGGGACTAAATTCCGGCATCTCGGCGTCTCAGAAAACCGCAAGAGTAGTCAGTGGGACGTAAAGCAAATAACATTAATTATTAATTAAATTATAATGTACAATAATCTACATGTCATACACTTTCATAAGGTATTGTTATATTTTGTATAAATTTGTACTTCAGATGTATACAGTTTAAAATTTGGAAGTATGTAAATGGTACGAATTAGGAAACCAGTCGCTTAATTTGGACCTTCAGTTGCTTAAGTTGGACCACATGATAAAACTGTGAGAAAACGAAAAATAAATAAATAAATAAAGAGAACGGCACGCTGAAATATAATACTCCTATCTATAGGCTGAAATTAAGGATGGCAAGTTATGAAAATGCCTATCTGCAGTCTGAACAAAAATATATCTATATGCTGGGCTTCACATTGGCACACTGTGTGTGAACCCATAATCTGCAGTCCATCATATCACCTTCCTTTGTCTTCTTACACAATATCAGCTTGAATTTGGGTTTCGAACACGGTCATTTTCCTTCTGTTCTTTGGGAAATAAAGCTGTCTAAGCAGGGTTTTTTGTTTCCTTTGACTGACCCTTCGACTCTTCTGATGATGATGCTTGTTGTTTAAAGGGGCCTAACATCGAAGGTCATCGGCCCCTACTTCGACTCTTCTAATAGTTGCTTACAACGGCTGCTCGTGAGTACAGAGGTATTCAGTGGTCTGCGTCTACCTCGAATAGCAGGCTTTTCTTATTGCACTTGGAAAGGGTGACACCTCCTTTATAATCTACTTGAATCGCTTTGTGCGTATAGGTGTCGTACAGTCAACATAAGTTGAAATGTCTTCTGGAGAGGATTCCTTCATACTAGGCCTATCGTTTGTAAAAGTATAACAATGGCGTATGGCCTCCGGAGAGGCCTGGTGCAGGTCTTTCTCTAGTAGATGGGCCATTAGGCGACCTGCATATCTGTGAAGATGAGGATGACTTCTAATGTTGAATACGCCACATACACCCAGCCCCCAAACCATTGGAATTAACCAATTAAGGTTAAAACCCCCGACCCGGCAGGGAATCGAACCCGGGACCCTCTGAACCGAAGGCCAGTACGCTGACCATTCAGCCAACGAGTCGGACGTTTGTATAAGTGATCTGCTCTATCAAATCATCAGCTTTCAAGCAATCTGCTGGTGAAAAATTATAATCTTGTGTAACGTTGAGTCCTAACGTGTACACTACCGAATCAATAATTCTGTATACAATGTAGGAAATCCACTCTCTGATGATGATGCTTAAGCCAACGGCCACTAAATACAAACGTCCGTGATTATTGCATTTAAGGGCCATCGCGGTTAAAATGTACCGATTTTTTTTTTTTTTACAAAGAATGGAATTTTCAGTTTTAACTTTAAACATTTCTCAATTTTCCTTCTTTAGATCCCGTTATAAGTTTTCCACAACACCATTTTTCAACGTTAAGTACCAGGCGAGTTGGAGGCGTGGCTGTGAGCTTGGATAGGGGAGATCGTGGGTTCGAATCCCACTGTCGGCAGCCCTGAAGATAGTTTCCGTGGTTTCCCATTTTCACAACAGGCAAATGCTGGGGATATACCTTAATTAAGGCCATGGCCGCTTCCTTCCAACTGCTAGGATCCATCGTCGCCATAAGACCTATCTGTGTCGGTGCGACGTAAAGCCACTAGCAAAAATAAAAAGCTCTAAGTGACAGATTAAACGAATAGTGGCACGACGTATATAGATCAAGTCCACGTCCCATTTCTCTCAAGTTGTCAGACAATATTGGCTTCAAAGTTTTTCTGACTACCATTTCGATAATCCCCCTCGAATATATCTACTTTGTAGTAGGCCTACTCCTACGCTGTGCATGAGAGGGGAAAGAAGTCTAAGGGAATAACTTTCATTTCACAGCAGTTTTAATGCAAGTGTGTTTTTTCAAACTTTCAATTGCATTTTTCTATATTTAAACATTCTCAGCTCTTTGCCTTGTATACAATGCTCCTTGTAACAGAGTTATTATCTGATTTACTTGAAATTTTCAGAAAATATTTCAATATCTATGGAATAAAAAGTTTCGCATTTTATTATCAGTTAAATATTATTTTCATATTTTTCTCCTGAAATAGCACCAAACTTGAGTTTGGCCTCTTGTAAGAATAATGAAAAATAGAAAAGTTATGTCTGTAATAGTTTATACCTGACTGCAAACCCCAGAGGCATTATTAAATATATGAGTACCTTGGACAAATCAGACAAATTACAGCCAAAATCAATTAAAACTGTAATGCAATGAGCATTTTCCATGCAAACTACAACCTGTGACAATACAGTTCGGTGAATGAAGTCAGAACGGTCGATCCAGTAACACTGGCGACACAGCGCTGCACCTGCGTAGCAGCAGGTTTCGACCACTTGCTCCCAAAGTTGTTCAGTTGAGCATCGTGTGTGTGCCGTGTAAGACCTATTTGGCACAGTGCGTGTTTAGTGCGTTGGTTCTGAACTGCAAACAGGAATATGAACGACCAAAAGATCAATGTACAGTTTTGTTTTAAGCTTGGCAAGACACCGAAAGAAACGCATGCGATGCTGGTAAGTGTTTATGAAGATCAAGCACTGTCCTTGAAGTGTGTGTACGAGTGGTTCGTCCATTTTCGAAGAGGCTGGGAAAGTGCTTCTGACAACCCCCGTAGCGGAAGACCGGCGACCGCCGTTACTGACGAAAACATTGAGAAGGTGAGGACAATCACGAACGATCGGCGATTAACTGTGCACATGGTAGCGGGTGAACTGCAGATTAACCGTGAATCCGTGCGACAAATCTTTACCCAGAAGTTAGGGAAGAGGAAAACGTGTTCTCGTCTTGTGCCACATCACATGACTGAAGATCAGGCACGTTTAGAGGATTCACAGAATTTTGTCGAAATGGCGGATGTGACACCAAATTTCTTGAACTGTATTGTCACTGAGGATGAAACCTGGTGTCACAGGTACGACCCTGAAACGAAACGGCAAAGCATGGAATGGCGTTCTCCAGGATCTCCTCGTCAGAAAAAGGTCAGAGCCTAAAAGTCACGCATCAAACTCGCTTTGAAAGGAAAGAGATTTTACAATATTGCTGACATCCAACGAAACGTGACGAAGCTTTTGAACACTATCCCAAAGGAAGCCTTCTTGCAAAGTTTCCAGGACATATATCGCCGATCTCAGCAGTGCATAGTTATGGGAGGGGACTATTTCGAAGGACAGCAAGGTCACTGTCGTGCATTATTCATCTATATTGATAGTACAGGACTATTCACCGAACTTTATTGTCACAGGCTGTAACATGAATGTTATTTGTTAATAACTTTGCAACAAATTAACTAATCTCTTCCAAATTTCATGTGGGGCTCTATCTTATTAATTTATGCCTGTATTTTAAATTTGGTTGTGATTAGTGGTAAATTGTAGAAATTCGAAATTTCAGTCATGACTTCCCTTAAATTGACATTGTGGCATTTAATAAATCATAAAAAAGTGTTGAAATTAATGAGACGTTTGTATTTAAGTTGTAGCCTATCAGCAACAATTAAACGAATTTATAACTAATGTACTTCTAGTCTCGTTTTCATATTTTAAATGTCCTTCTGTAGGAAGGAACTTCCCTATCCAAGATATTCGTTGGTGGACTCCAGAAAGAACTTCGGGGACCCCAACGGGTGAGCCAGGACAAAGTTTAAAATAATTCTGAAAAATACCGGTTTAGGGAAATGATCCGTGTGAACCAAAATAAAGAGGACGAATCCTTTAGAACGCCGATGCGATTTTGTGTTGTTGCTGATATGAAGCAATGGAGTGGATGTGTTTGTTCTGAACACTGGGCGTGTAATGGAAGTCTCGTGCATTGTGATGGATGGCGGCAGTGTGTGGACACATGTGGACGGATAAAATATACACGGAGCGGCGTGTAAACAGAACTGAAAATGAAATGCTACCTGCCTTCACCGGACCAGCGACAACGCCCTTTCCGTTGACCCGTGACTCAAATATGAATTAATTTGGGTGTATATCAGGTGCGTAATCAGTTGCACTCGAGCTCCCTAAGTACACACTTGATTTGCGCTCGAACCATTTCGTTGTAAACACGTCGATTGCGCTCGGAGCATATTTGCTTGTAATATTGTAACGAGGGGGAATCGAGAGATGCAGTTGAATTTATTTTGACTATTTAGGGAACTACTTAATTAGATAATTATTCAATAATTCACCAATGATCTGCGTTGAGAGCAGTCGCCCAGGTGGCTGATTACCTATATGTTGTTTACCTGGACTTTTCTAATAATTCAAAGAATTTGAGAATTTATTGAACATCTCCCCTGGTAAATTATTCCAATCCCTAATTCATCTTCCTATAAAGGAATATTTACCCCAATTTGTCCTCTTGGAATCTAGCTTTATCTTCATGTTGTGGTCTTTCACAATTTTAAAAACAATACTCAAACTAATCGAAACCGACTTTCAACTTATTAGGTCGTGTTACGTACATTTAGTACGTGTTGAAGAGATGTTAAGTACAGAACAAAAATGGCCAACCAGACACCAGTGGGATCCAAACCCACAACCTCCCGATTTCGCGTCGGTTGCTCTACCAATTGAGCTATGGTGGCCTAGGCCATCTTTGTTCTCTTGGAAAGGATCTAAGCTACAGGTCTGGTACTACCACAATCACACTGTAGAGTGCGTTTAAGTTGCCCGTTGAGAGCCAAGTCAATGAATATCCTTTCCAACAGAACAAAGATGGCCTAGGCCACCATAGCTCAATTGGTAGAGCAACCGACGCGAAATCGGGAGGTTGTGGGTTCGGATCCCACTGGTGTCTGGTTGGCCATTTTTGTTCTGTACTTAACATCTCTTCAACATGTAGTCAATGTACGTAACACGACCTAATAAGTTGAAAGTTGGTTTCGATTACAATGCGGTCATGAAAATTCAATATTCATTGACTTGGCCCTCAACGGGCAACTTAAACGCACTCTACAGTGTGATGGTAGTAGTACCAGACCTGTAGCTCAGATCCTTTCCAACAGAACAAAGATGGCCTAGGCCACCATAGCTCAATTGGTAGAGCAAACGACGCGAAATCGGGAGGTTGTGGGTTCGGATCCCACTGGTGTCTGGTTGGCTATTTTTGTTCTGTACTTAACATCTCTTCAACACGTACTAAATGTACGTAACACGACCTAATAAGTTGAAAGTCGGTTTGGATTACAATGCGGTCGTGAAAATTCAATATTCAATACTCAAACTGATTCGTCTACTAAAGTCATTCCACGGCATCATCTTGCCCCTCGGCTTTTCCCTATTCTTAATCACTGGCCACAGTTCCTAACTTTCCTCTTACATTTCTTCGTGTCCAGTGTATCCTCCCGATGCAGAAAGTTCTCCCTCTTGTTCTCTGCCCACACATTCTTTCCATCTGTTCTTCGTATTTAACCGAGCGAGTTGGGTGTGCGGTTAGGGGCGCGCAGCTATGAGCATGCATTCGAGGGATATTGGGTTGGACCCCTACTATCGCCAGCCCTGAAGGTGGTTTTCCATGGTTTTACGAATTCAACCAGGCAAATTAAGGCCACGGTAGCTTCCATCCAACTCCTAGCCCTTTCCTATCCCATCGTCGCTATAAGAACAATACGTGTCGGTGCGACGAAAAGTCATTTGCAATCATCGTATTTAACTTGGTAGGCAAACAAAAGTCGCAAATATGTTCCGCTCAATTTTTTGTCTGTCTGTCTGGCTCAACGTCACCGGAAAACAGACTAACAGACTTCCATGAAACCCAGTATTAAAGTTCAGATATATCCGGAGACTACATATTGTTCTATTCTTGTACAACAGTGCAGCAAAATAAGGATAAAAACATAAAATTGACCCCGTTCCAGTCCTCGTACCACTTTTCAAATTTCGCGGCAGAACCGGGAATCGAGTCCGGTCCTCCGGGGTTGGCAGCTAATCACTCTAACCACTCAGCACAGACGCGGTCCTTTTAGAGTTTACTAAGAATAATGGCAGAAAATGCCTTTACTGACAAGACCGAGTGTCCAAACTAGCCTTCTGGTATGGGCTAGAACAAACTTGTTACTTGCATTGCCCAATCTCAGTCTCATCCTTGGCTTTGACATCGTAAAACTGACCGAGGTATGAGTGATGCTAGTAATGCCATTCAATATGCAGCCAGCCCAATGGTGTGAAAATGTCACTCATAGGGTCGGTTGGTGCGGGAATTTCAGTGGGCTTGGCAGACTGAGAAGTAATTGCAAACTCTGGCTCAGCCGAGGAAAGCAAAGGGAAACAACCTCACTCCTCATTTCCGTAGTACGCTTCTTCAGTGACGCCTGGGACACCTAACGGCTGTTCGCGGAGCTGTTCGAGGTCCAAACCAGTTTCGGGATGAGCACTCAACATATACATAATGATAGAAAATAAATAAATAAATAAATAAATAAATAAATAAATAAATAAATAAATAAATAAATACACTGACTGACAGAGCAAATGCAACACCAAGAAGGAGTGGTCAGAACTTTATGCCAATTGCAGGGTAGACTGACGTCACTGAGGTATGCTCATGATGTGAAATGCGCCGCTGTGCTGCGCACGTAGCGAACGATAAATGGGACACGGCGTTGGCGAATGGCCCACTTCGTACCGTGATTTCTCAGCCGACAGTCATTGTAGAACGTGTTGTCGTGTGCCACAGGACACGTGTATAGCTAAGAATGCCAGGCCGCCGTCAACGGAGGCATTTCTAGCAGACAGACGACTTTACGAGGGGTATGGTGATCGGGCTGAGAAGGGCAGGTTGGTCGCTTCGTCAAATCGCAGCCGATACCCATAGGGATGTGTCCACGGTGCAGCGCCTGTGGCGAAGATGGTTGGCGCAGGGACATGTGGCACGTGCGAGGGGTCCAGGCGCAGCCCGAGTGACGTCAGCACGCGAGGATTGGCGCATCCGCCACCAAGCGGTGGCAGCCCCGCACGCCACGTCAACCGCCATTCTTCAGCATGTGCAAGACACCCTGGCTGTTCCAATATCGACCAGAAGACCAGAACAATTTCCCGTCGATTGGTTGAAGGAGGCCTGCACTCCGGCGTCCGCTCAGAAGACTACCATTGACTCCACAGCATAGACGTGCACGCCTGGCATGGTGCCGGGCTAGAGCGACTTAGATGAGGGAATGGCAGAACGTCGTGTTCTCCGATGAGTCACGCTTCTGTTCTGTCAGTGATAGTCACCGCAGACGAGTGTGGCGTCGGCGTGGAGAAAGGTCAAATCCGGCAGTAACTGTGGAGCGCCCTACCGCTAGACAACGCGGCATCATGGTTTGGGGCGCTATTGCGTATGATTCCACGTCACCTCTAGTGCGTATTCAAGGCACGTTAAATGCCCACCGCTACGTGCAGCATGTGCTGCGGCCGGTGGCACTCCCGTACCTTCAGGGGCTGCCCAATGCTCTGTTTCAGCAGGATAATGCCCGCCCACACACTGCTCGCATCTCCCAACAGGCCCTAAGAGGTGTATAGATGCTTCCGTGGCCAGCGTACTCTCCGGATCTCTCACCAATCGAACACGTGTGGGATCTCATTGGACGCCGTTTGCGAACCACTCCTCCTTGGTGTTGCATTGTCACTGTTAGTCAGTGTATTTATTTATTTATTTATTTATTTATTTATTTATTTATTTATTTATTTATTTATTTACACTGACTGACTGTGACAATGCAACACCAAGGAGGAGTGGTTCGAAAGGGATGAAAGTTGGGGAAAAAACAGAGACGGCACGGATGAATAATTGATGTTTATTTCAAACCGATATGCAGGTTACACAATGCGCACGGCATCGACTCAGTAGGATGTAGGATCACCGCGAGCGGCGATGCAAGCAGAAACACGTCGAGGTACAGAGTCAATAAGAGTGCGGATGGTGTCCTGAGGGATGGTTCTCCATTCTCTGTCAACCATTTGCCACAGTTAGTCGTCCGTACGAGGCTGGGGCAGAGTTTGCAAACGGCGTCCAATGAGATCCCGCACGTGTTCGATTGGTAAGAGGTCCGGAGAGTACGCTGGCCACGGAAGCATCTGTACACCTCGTAGAGCCTGTTGGGAGATGCGAGCAGTGTGTGGGCGGGCATTATCCTGCTGAAACAGAGCATTGAGCAGCCCCTGAAGGTACGGGAGTGCCACCGACCGCAGCACATGCTGCACGTAGCGGTGGGCATTTAACGTGCCTTGAATACGCACTAGAGGTGACGTGGAATCATACGCAATAGCGCCCCAAACCATGATGCCGCGTTGTCTAGCGGTAGGGCGCTCCACAGTTACTGCCGGATTTGACCTTTCTCCACGCCGACGCCACACTCGTCTGCGGTGACTATCACTGACAGAACAGAAGCATGACTCATCGGAGAACACGACGTTCCGCCATTCCCTCATCCAAGTCGCACTAGCCCGGCACCATGCCAGGCGTGCACGTCTATGCTGTGGAGTCAATGGTAGTCTTCTGAGAGGACGCCGGGAGTGCAGGCCTCCTTCAACCAATCGACGGGAATTTGTTCTGGTCGATATTGGAACAGCCAGGGTGTCTTGTACATGCTGAAGAATGGCGGTTGACGTGGCGTGCGGGGCTGTCACCGCTTGGCGGCGGATGCGCCGATCCTCGCGTGCTGACGTCACTCGGGCTGCGCCTGGACCCCTCGCACGTGCCACATGTCCCTGCGCCAACCATCTTCGCCACAGGCGCTGCACCGTGGACACATCCCTATGGGTATCGGCTGCGATTTGACGAAGCGACCAACCTGCCCTTCTCAGCCCGATCACCATACCCCTCGTAAAGTCGTCTGTCTGCTAGAAATGCCTCCGTTGACGGCGGCCTGGCATTCTTAGCTATACACGTGTCCTGTGGCACACGACAACACGTTCTACAATGACTGTCGGCTGAGAAATCACGGTACGAAGTGGGCCATTCGCCAACGCCGTGTCCCATTTATCGTTCGCTACGTGCGCAGCACAGCGGCGCATTTCACATCATGAGCATACCTCAGTGACGTCAGTCTACCCTGCAATTGGCATAAAGTTCTGACCACTCCTTCTTGGTGTTGCATTTGCTCTGTCAGTCAGTGTAAATAAATAAATAAATAAATAAATAAATAAATAAATAAATAAATAAATAAATAAATAAATAAATAAATAAATAAATAAATAAATAAATAAATAAATAAATAAATAAATAAATAAATAAATAAATAAGTTAATAAATTAATTAATTCATTCATTCATTAATAATCCCCAAGTGCCACCGGTCCGACTGGATCTTCACCTGCAGATTATGAGGTGACGCGAGGTCAGCACGACGAATCACCTCGGTCGTTATTTTTTGCTTTCTAGACGAAGACCACTATCTCACCGTCAGATAGCACCTTATTTCTTGATGATACGTCGAAATTACAACATGATTTGCGTAACTTGTGCACGTGGAGTATTGAAAACTGCTCTGAACTTAACATAAAAAGTTGTTTTCTTCTGATTACGAATAAGAATAAGACATTGAACTATAAATATTAAATTAATAGTGAAGAATAACTTGTTCACTCTCTTAATGACATAGGGGTAAGTGTGACAAAGTTATATTTCAGAGATTTATAAAATAGTTAATGATTCCTAAGAAGGTGGGTTTTTAATTAGACATTTGGGAGATTTCACTGATTCGTACACACTCATCTTTCTGTTCAATAGTACTGTTAAATCAATACTTGAATATTCATGTGTGGTTTAGTGTTCATGTTATAAGTCATACTAAAATCAAATTGAAAGAATTCAGAAACGCTTTTCAAGGTTTATCTATTGTAGAAAGTATAAGACATTTACTTTTAGGAATGTATGAACTTTTGTTAAATGAACTGAAATATGTATCGTTAGCCAGTAGAGGCACTAAGAAGCTCGTCCTTCCCCTTCCCCCCCTCCGCAATAATTGAAAATTGGTCCCACGTTTCCTGATAAAGAAATCTATAAGTTTATTTCGTAGTGCAGTGTTGTATATTATTACAATGAACAACAATGACGCAATTACTCGTATAGTAATAAAATAATATTTGCATAATTTCTTTTTCTCATCCGAAGGCATGAAAATAATACACACGATCACGCACACAAGAAATGTATATTCCAATTATATTAACAAAAATACGCTGACCGTCACCATACTAAGAAATAATCTCGTGCCTAGGACCAAATAATTTACAACTCAACCGACCATCGTAGGTCTACACTGACTGCCGAGAGTTATAAACAGGCTCGAAACTTCAGTATCTAGAGTTTAGATAAGAAGGATGTCTTTGTTATCGCATCCTCGCTGACTGCTGGGTTTTCAGAAATGGCTAATTACTTCAAAAGCCTTGTTGATTGTTGTGAGTGGCAGTAAGGGATGGTTATTATTAGAAGTAGTTGGGAAAGCCACATTCTTTCAGAAATAACTACCGTACTCCTATTGATGAAAGAAGCTCTGCACTGCGTCGGCCCAAGTTTGGAATAACCCTCTGTAATGCAAATAATACTGTGTTGTGTGCTGTAGCTTTATCAATATGTAAAATCACTCTTCAGCTACTGAATTAAGAAACAGTCATGAGCCCCTCACAAAGCCATAGGCCCCTCGCCCCGCGGGGTCAGGGGGCTCCTTATCGCCACCACTGTCGTTAGCTAATAGGGGTGTAATACTTTAGCAAATGTATCTATAAGGGTCTTAATTAATTCATTGACGATAATCATTTTATTCACGAACTATGTTTTAATGTAAGGAAAGGAAACTTAAGATTTAGACAATCCTATCATTATTGCAGTCTCCACAACTATCTCTTAATAAATCACGTTTTATTAATATATGTGAAACGTACAATAATTTAATTAATAAATATCATACAGGCCTGCCTAGTCTGTCCAAGATACAAGACAGAAAATCTTTCAAAAATTTGATTTTAAAAAATTCAAGGATTTTCAGAAGTTTGTTGTTTGTTCCTTCCTTACATTGTCCTTTACGTCGCACAGACACAGGTAGGTATTATGGTGACGATGGGATAGGAAAGGCCTAGGAGTGGGAAGGAAGTGACCGTGTCCTTACTTAACTTACCTCCCCAGCATTTGCCTGGTGTGAAAATGGGAAACCACGGAAAACTATCTTCAGGGCTGCCGACAGTGGGGTTCGAGCCCACTATCTCCAGGAGAAGGAGAAGATGAAAGGTTATAACATCTGGATTCAAGAGAGGAGAAAACAGAAAGGTGATGGGATGAACAACTATTTAAAATCAAAAAGAGAAGGGTGAATACGAATGCACAGGGTTACTTTCCGTGGTTCTTAGCTGGCTAAAATCGAAAAGAAGAAGAAATAGCATATAGACAGACATGACAGATATATTCTTACGTAAAATAATTGTACTCATAAAATTCATGTGTTTATCTGTGTAATAATTATCTGACTTTACTAATCATCTCTAAGAATTGCGTTAATAGCCTTCTGTAGATGGGATACTGTTTCATCCATTTCATACATCATCATCTCATTCATGTTTTAAAATTATTATTCTTCAACCGCTTTCCCCACATCTGTGGGTTCGTGGGTGCGAACTGTGTCACACATATGTGGATTTAGCCCTGTTTTACGGCCTAATGCCCTTCCTGACGCAAATCGTACAGGGAGGGATGTAATTATTATTGCGTGTTTCTGTGGCGGTTGGTAGTGTAGTGTGTTGTCTTGAATATGAAGAGGAATGTGTTGGGACAAACACTCAGTCCCCGGGCCAGAAGAATTAATCAAACGCAATTAAAATCCCCGATCTGGCCGGGAATCAAACCAGGGACCCTCTGAACCAAAGGCCTCAACGCTGACCATTCAGCCAAGGGGCAGGACTACATGATGTTTTAAATCTTTTCATTAAATTTCAGTATTGTCATGGTACTGCTTGTCATTTTAGCTTGTAAAACCCATATCTAAATTGGAGTGTGTTTCAGTACGTGGCACATTCAATTAATAAAATAAATAAATAAATAAATAAATAAATAAATAAATAAATAAATAAATAAATAAATAAATAAATAAATAAATAAATAAATAAATAAAATAAATAAATAAATAAATAAATAAATAAATAAATAAATAAAAATTGTAACCTCGTAGTGTTTGAGGACCTCAAACCATTCCTTGGGTCTAGCTAAAAAATCTTTGAATTGGCTAAAAATAGAACCCGGAGCTCCTGGATAAGAGGCAGACATGCTATCCCTTAGACCATTCGGCCCGCAGATAAATAAAAACCGGTAAATTTAAAAATATACTACATGTCTTTTTTATTGGCACCTTTCCTCAAACGACTCCCTGAAGAAAACTGGGCAACCTCGTTAATGTGCTGAACAAGGAAGTTAGTTAGAACACAAAATACGATAGTCTACACTTTCATGGAACAGCCTCAGTTAGCTTGTTTGTCGTGAGTTTGGAGAGAGCAATAAATGTGCCCTGTTAGCTCGATCTCTCTTTTGCACTACATATGGCTCTTTACCTAATCGAGTTACCAAACGGAAAATCGCTCCAGGACTGGTCTCATTAGATCGCCCTTCAGGGATGCTTGTTATCGGGGCGAGGCTGCTAGACCGGAAATATGACTATCATTTGCTCCTTCTCCTCGTTCATCTCTGCCTCTTTCTTCCATGGAGAGCTATTCTGAACAAGAAGACCACGTGCCTTTTGTCGAATACTGCGCCACAGGCCCGCCAAGTGAACAAAAGTGTTGAGACCTCAACTGAGGAGAAGACTCGGCCCTTCAAATGTAATTTATATAAATAAACCGCGGGGGGATGAAAATGAAAGACTTCCTAGGCCTTTAAAACCGGGTTCAAAGGACAACTAGAATCGACCAAGCGAGGTCGAATAGGAAAGACACAAGTACGCAGAAGCTATGCCAGACTCAGCTTGGGGATCCGTGATCTCCAAACCACGCTCGCAGACGGGAGCCCCTGTGCCACTCTCTTTTTCAAGTCGGGTGCATTATACCGTCCCAATCGACAGGGGGTGATAGAAATTACAATTTCTTCATTCAAATTCGAGGAAAATTCTGTGACAGTATCTATCCCTAAACCAGTTCTGGTCAGCCTTCCCATGTTAGTAGAATTTTCAAACGACGTTATTTTACAATAGTGAATATCGACAAGGTTCCTGAATTTTTACCATTTAAACGATGATAACCGAAAATAATAAAATTTTTGTACAGAAAGAAATACTAATGGCCGGTTGCATAAACCGTTTAATCTTAGATCAGAGATGAAATTCATCTCATTTAACGCTAAACTCGGATTTTTTGTTGTACAGTACGACGCGCAGGTCGCCTACGGGAGTCAAATAGAAAAACCTGCACCTGGCGAGCCTAACCCGTCCTGGGATATCCCGGCACAAAAAGCCATACATTTCACATTTCAGCGTTAATCTGAGATCAATTCGCACAGAACTAGGATTAATTTTCACTGGAGAAATTTCTGCGATCAAACTCCTTGATCTCAGTTCAAGGAGTTGTTTGCTATTCGAGAAAGAAGAACAGCTGATTGTGAATGTAATATTACCTGTGTTGTTACGATAAGTCACAAGAAAATTCCCAAAAGACTAACCTAATACATTGTTAACTGTAGTTGTTGTCCGTATATAAGCTATATTACGCTTCTTATAATGCTGTGAAATATAATTCTACAACATAACCTCTATGAATTACTTACGATATTACATCATGTCGTTCGTGTTTTACAGATGTCTGATTAGTGGGATATAGAGGGTTATTCAGCTAAGTTGTCCATCTTAAATATCATATGGACCTTTCAAAATAGAATGGCGTCAATATCCACTGATTTAATGCTATTAACTTTGTTTTTAAAATAGAACTACACTGTTTTCTACACCTAGTCTAAATCTACAAGCATTACAAGTTCAGCACTGTGATTATTCCAAAAATCGATCCAAGGACTTCTCGAGAAAATGTATTGAAACGTGCTTCATTTGCCAGCTGGGGACTGACCTGTTCTATTCGCGCTACGTGTGAAACATGAGCTAGCTACTGACATGCGGAGTTGCTTCACCTTTTCCTGACAGCTATGTATTCGCTCTGCTGTGCTCATAAAAGCACTAACACCTTCCGTAGGTAACAGGAACCGTAAAGGAAAAACGGACATGCGACGGGCTCTATGTGACAACATGTTTAGCCTGATGTGATATTAAACCACACAAGATCGAACGTTCTTATGCAACTGGGAAATCACCCTTCTTAACAATAACCGATTCTTCAATAAAAGACGCCTCCATAGCTAAATGGTTAGCGTGCTGGCCTTTGGTCACAGGGGCCCCGGGTTCGATTCCCGGCAGGGTCGGGAATTTTAACCATCATTGGTTAATTTCACTGGCACTGGGTGTATGTGTCGTCTTCATCATCATTTCATCCTCATCACGACGCGCAGGTCACCTACGGGTGTCAAATCGAAAGACCTGCACCTGGCGAGCCGAACCTGTCCTCGGACACTCCCGGCACTAAAAGCCATACGCCATTTCATTTTTTCAATAAAAGAAAGAGAACTGCCACGAAGGCTATGAATATGAAAGACTCATTAGGCTTCTCAAACCTAATACCGTCGGGATAAATAAAAAACAAGGGTTGACTGAGGGAAGCGGTATATCCGTTTTTCCTTCACCTGTGTTCGCTGCAAGTAAAGCATATATGAAGAAATTCCAGTACATGCTACAAACGACGTTCAGTTGTCGACAGTCACGGCCAGCTCAATCCCACTATTTAAGTACTGTATTATCCAACGGGCAAAGCTGTTTCGTATTTCATTTGTTTTGCGCTGTTGCAAAGTCCACTTTTCTGAACTTCGATTACATTTGAACTACACATGTGTAAACCGAGTTCAGTTTTGTACAACGCGACGAAGTCGTAATCTCAGTTCATTTTCAGAACTCGTTTCTAAATGGATCTCCGGTCAGATGTCTTTATGCAACCGGCCGTGATTTAAAATTGTCACCGAATTTTGAAAAAGTCATGTACTGGATTCCAAGCTTTTTTCCAAGATTTCCCACGTATGCTTAAGTACAGTGCCTCTGCTTCCAAATAGCAAGCCCGTCCCGGACCAGCATAAACTTCAACGCTTTTTTTCTCTTAAGGAGTGTAGTGTTTAAGTGCGGAAGCTTTGTTCTCCTCGTAGTTTACGAATTCGCCGACCAGACAATGGATAATTAGTATCACCAATGTCTAACTTCTCCAATACTGACTTCTTTACTGTCCGTATGTCTCTGATAGCGTGAAGGTGGTCATCTCCGCTTCAGAAACCACTTTGATGAAAGTGTAATTAATGAGAACCGACACCATAAAACTAGCCAGGACACTCCGCTACGGTAATGGAGTAGAACGTAATGCCAACGTCTCAACGCCGAGTGTTGGGCGGTGAAAATGACCTGACAACGTAAGGTAGCCAACGGCTTGAGGCGGATGAGTTTACTTAGGAAGGTAATGGCCCTTAGTGAAGGAAATGTCACTAAAATCCATGAAACCAAGCAGATGCTAGGTGCAAGAACGTATGTCAACGGTTGGTTTAACCAGAGCGACAGCCTGAAGATCCTATTTTGTGGGACAATGACGGGCACAAAAATATCCTGCAACGGGCTATTGATCCCTTGTTTACCTCACTTCATTTCGCAAGAAAAAGCCATGAAATGTGTATAATAGTAGCTGGCAACTCCGGCAACCGGCAACAACCGATAGTGGAAAAGTAACTGACGTGAAGCGTAAAAGAAAAATTGTATTTTATTGTCACACAATACCAATGAACCCAATAGCAAGATATAATTATAAAGGTATCCCTAAGCTCGAGACGGCCGTCCCATGAACTTGGGGACAAAGTTATGGGTGGTCGAAAATTTGAAATTTCCTTAATTTTCTACTTATCGGCTCCATAATGCAAATTACGACTTCATGATCCAATTAAGTATAGAAACTCACGCCGAACATAGCTGCACAATGTTTTCAAACGTAGGGCAATTAGGGTAGAACTAGAAGTAGAGATGGCAAACGAATATCAGTATATCGAAAATATCGATATTTTGAGATGGAAATATCGATATCGATATTTTGATTGATATATTGTCGATATCGAGATTTTGTGCCCCATATATCGATATTTCTGTCTAATTTAATACTTTTGACTACGATTTGATTATTTTTCTGACAATTTCAATATTTTCATGCTACAGTTACGAAATTTGAATTTTTATTTCCCAATTCACTTCGGTAAATACAGTGATAATATCACACCTCGTGGATACCTTGTACGCAAAGCTCTACACGTTAGCTAGGCAATACTTGAGCATTATAGCCACCTCTGTCACAGCAGAGAGACAGTTTTCAAACGCCGGTGACACCATCACGGTAAAGAGAAACCGATTAAATGGTAAACTGTTATCCAAGCTGCTTTTTCTAAAAGGCTTACCTAAGAGGTATCATTGTAGTGAAAATATCATGTTTCTTGACATTGTTTTAAGCTTGTTTTCTGATTTGTGTCAAGACTTATTAAACCTAATGAATCCTTTAATCATTGTGTTAAATGTAAAATTGGACTTAAAATAATGGATAATAGCACTAATGTTTTAAAAACGGATATATCGATATTTTGAAGACCGATATTTCAATGACATCGATATTTGAATACCGATGTATCGAAAAACAAATATATTGATGTTTTTAAATGTTTTGCTATCACTAAATAGAAGATGCGTGGTTTTCGCGCTGGGTCTATAATCTCCCTGGGCAAGTCAGATGAGTAGGGCACGGAATGTCGTGTAAAATCACAGTGCGAAATATGTACATAAATATGCAGTAAATATCAGTGAAATGTCTAATTAAATATGTGATTAAATGCGTAATATTCATCATATATGTAAAAGTGCGACATTACTACGGAACGTAATAATATTTGGAACTATTTGGAAATATGTATCATTAGTGCTGTTACACATTAATTTTTTATTTCCTTATGTAATGAGGAAATTCAGCTAGTGTGCATTTGAGCGCTATCTGTTGGCGTAACAGTTAACTAAACTTTTATCAAGTTGGTGCATCTAGTGGTCACCAATACATAACTGCGACAGTGTGGCAAAATAACTGTTAGGACCAAATTTTACTTCTGTTAACATTATTTCTTAGTACAGTTTTCAAGGTATGTTATAATACCAATTCTGAGTTAAAGGTTCCTCAAATTCTTACGAAGTTTACTATATGTGCGGTTATGCCTAATAGTACATCTTCACATTCATTTCTACTGTATTTACACTGATGTAAACGAAACCTCAAAATTATTAGCTATATTGAAGCTAGTTAACCGTATGTTGCATGATGTCTTGTGTACTGCTCACGTTCGTTGCCTGATACTGTCATTTATTTTGATGATGAATTGTTTTTTCTTTCGCCTGTTTAAAATAAACAACTGATGTTATTGACTTTTAATGACCATTACTCTGTGACTAGAAGGTGTAATCTGGAAGCTTGTCACCTCGTGGTTGTATCCTGAAATGATTGAATTAATTCTTGTTCATCTATTTATTATTCGTCATCTCTACACTTAATTTTTGAATAGTTGAGATCTTATTTCTCCTGATCTTACCTGAATTATTATAATTTGAGGATTCCGAAATTAAAGAGCTGTAATTCCTTTAACAGCAAACCACTTTCCTTATATAAATGCCAACTAATTAACTATTTGTTGCTAAGAACTCGGTGTATTTAAGTTAAATAATAGAGGTACCTCATTATAATGTTATTATTCAAAACTTCTCACAACATTTTACCATGCTAATTTTCTCATTTTAATTTATAAATGTTACTTGTTATTTCAGAGTATAATTAACTTATTAAATTTATTTTGTTTTAAATTCTGTTACTCGTTTCATGAAACATTGATAAGAGAACTGAAGTGTAATTTTAGAAACCAGATCCTGGCCTTTTGAGTTTACCCATTAAATGGGAGGATTTTTGCTGTTTCCACATGTGATTATTGTCACTTCTAAGTAATTAATACTTTTGTGTCAAAAAGTATTAATGCATTAAATTTGCAAAAAAGTTCGTATATCCCTTTTATTATGACTTATGTTATGATATGTAACAATGAACTTGTTTTAAATACCTCCATATTTTATGGCAAAGTAATCGTGTTGCTTTAGATAATGTATATACTCTACTGCTTTCCAATGTTGGCAGTATGGAATAATCGAATGAAAGGCGTAATTAATTGAAATAATTCACATATTATAAAACTATTCACTGTAAATTCGGTAGTTTATTACAGAATGTATTGCTGTAGCTAATTTCCTGATGCCCTCATGCCCTGAAAATTAAACAAGTGAAATGAAATAGGAGAATAATGGACTCTGCTATGGATGGTAAGACAAGTAGTGGTAGACCAAGACGACGATGGTTAGACTCGGTTTCTAACGATTTAAAGATAAGAGGTATAGAACTAAATGAGGCCACAACACTAGTTCCAAATCGAGGATTGCGGCGACGTTTAGTAAATTCACAGAGGCTTGCAGACTGAACGCTGAAAGGCACAACAGTCTATAATGATAATGTATGTATGTATATGTAATGAAATGGCGTATGGCTTTTAGTGCCGGGAGTGTCCAAGGACAAGTTCGGCTCGCCAGATGCAGGTCTTTTGATTTGACTCCCATAGGCGACCTGCGCTTCGTGATGAGGATGAAATTATGATGAAGACGAAACATACACCCAACCCCCGTGCCAGCGAAATTAACCAATTAAGGTTAAAATTCCCGACCCTGCCGGGAATCGAACCCGGGACTCCTGTGACCAAAGGCACCGGACATTAAACAAGTAAATGTTACTAAATAACTAATTTAAAGTAATATAAGATCTGCCTGTTAATACGTATAAAGTAACACAAATAGTATGGTAACATTTTTACAACGATGCCCAGTGTGTCACCAACTACTATTCCATATTTCCCATAGTGATGTTTTGGCAGTCATTCGATAAAATTCCCTTTTAGGCTGGGAAGGACCGTTCAACATAGCATATTTTAAAACTAACTGGGTGAAATATCTTCCGGGACCTCTTCTTGCTCGTTACTAATGATCTTGCAAACAGAAACAAAGCTTGAATAATCTAGATCCTAAGACTGCATGGAGTTTGTTAAAAACTCTGACCAATGAAATGCAGCTAGCCATCCCAGATTCTGAGAAAGGTGATGTTTGTTGTTTAAAGGGGCCTAACAGCTAGGTCATCGACCCGTCATGGTACGTGGTAAACGAAACGAAAATTAAAAAACTTCAAAATGTACACACTGACTGGAATGTAAACGAATGATGATAAAAAATTAAACAAAGCAATCAGTGAATCCAATTCAAAATGTCTTCATTACTGGGATGATACTCATTATGTAGATGGGTGCAAAATCCAAATCACCGGCCCTTCATAGTAGTAGTACTAATCACTGGTAAAGCAGAACCACGGTGTTCCTCCTACAGTGGTACTAATCACAGGTAATGAAGACCCATGGTATGTCACACACAATGACAGCACTCACACAAGGGTACAACCTACAAGCAACCCAGGCCCGTGGTGTTCCTTACATAGTGGCACTAATCACGGGCGCCGGTATTCCCGTGGTGTTCCTCACTTAGTGGAACAACGCAGACCCATGGTTTTACTCACATCGTGGTACTATTTACGGGCACCAGCAAAACCCGTAGTGTTTCTCACTTCGTGGACGTAATTACACGCAACGTAGACCCATGGTGTTTCTCATAAAATGGCACTACTTATAGCTAACGCACATCTTTTCTGAGCACAGTGGAACCGACCGGTGGAGTACACTCGATTAGCATTATCACAAACAACGCCCAGACCCGTCGTGTTTCGCGCATAATTGCACTGCTCTTATATAACGTAGATCCATGGCTTTCCTCGCAAGATGGTACTAGTCGCGAATAACGTCAACCCATGGTGTTCCGCACGTAATGGTACTAATCACAAGTAATCTCATCATCATCATCTGTATCTGTTTACCCTCCAGGATCGGCTTTTACTTCGAACTCAGCGAGGAATCTCACCTCTACCGCCTCAAGGGCAGTGTCCTGGAGCTTCAGACTATGGGTCAGGGATACAACTGGGGAGAATGACATGCTCAGTACCTCGCCCAGGCGGCCTCACGTGCTAAGCTGAAACAGGAGCCTCTTAGAGGGAGGGGAAGATTGGAAGGGATAGACAAGGAAGAGGGAACGAAGCGGCCTTGGCCTTAAGTTAGGTACCATCCCGGCATTCGGCTGGAAGAGAAGTTGGAAAACCACTTCGAGAATGGCTGAGGTGGGAATCGAACCCACGTCTACTCAGTTGACCTCCCGAGGCTGAGTAGACCCCGTTCCAGCCCTTGTACCACTTTTCAAATTTCGTGGCAGAGCCAGGAATCAAACCTGGGCCTCCGGGGTGGCAGCTAATCACGCTAACTACTACACTACAGAGGCGGACACAAGTATTCTCATGGTTCTAATTTCATTATCCGTTGGTTGTCCCTTTTAGTCGCTCTTCTGAAAAAGGATTAGTGCTGCTGTATGCAGTTGAGGCACTCCGATCTAATGTGTTTCACAGACAAATGGTTAGAAATCCCAATATTGAAGGAATATTAAAGCCAAATTTAAAAACTGAAATATGTCCATATAAGACGAATTACTTTCTTATAGTTACGGTACTCTGAAAATTAAACGAGCTGACAGTTTTTAAATAATTAGCTAAATGTGTACAAAAATGTTACATCCTGCACATAATATGAAAATATAAGTAAAAATATTATGTCAGGCTCCGTGGCTAAATGTTTAGCACGCTGGCCTTTGGTCACAGGGATCCCGGGTTCGATTCCCGGCAGGGTCAGGAATTTTAACCATCATTGGTTATTTTTGCTGGCATGTGGACTGGGTGTATAGGTCATCTCCATCATCATTTCTTCTTCTTCTTCTTCATCATCATCATCATCATCATCATCATCATCATCATCATCACGCGCAGGTCTCCTATGGGAGTCAAATTGAAAGACCTGCATCTGGAGAAACGAACATATCTTCGGACACTCCCTGCACTAAAAGCCATATCCCATTTCATTTCAGTAATATTATTAGGCCTAATTGTACCGGGCGGTACACCCCTACGCCACGGTTTTAAATCTTGCGCCAATAAATCCTCCTCTACAGGAGAAACTCTGAACTTTAAAAACTGGATCAACTCATAAAATTTCTCAGAAGATGTCACTACCGTAAATTTTGTGATTACGAAGTTGTCAATACTGTGTGGATTTCAACTTGTTTTGTTTTCCATTGATCAAGAAGTGTGGACATTCTCTTATAGATGTCTCTACAAAAAAACTATGATCATGCACCCTGGTGCGAAGTGAAGGAACTTTTTTGAAGAAATTTTGTATTCGTAAGTTTTCTCTTTACTAAATTTCGTTCATTCATTTCTGGGTTGACAATATTAATCTTTTCTTTCCGCCAGTTTTGAATTTAGCCAATCCAGAATTTCTGTAATTCATTTTTGACCAATCGTGTCTTTCTTCTTCGATTTTGAGTGTACCGTCTACACTGACCAATAAAATTGAGTGGGTGTGGCTGTTTTATTCATGAAAGGTCTCGAACTTTCCCCGAGGGTATAAAAACTGCTGATTTTCTTGCCTCTCGGCCACTTCATAAACATCTAACCTAGTATATGGACATGTAGCAGGAGGCGGGAAGCGCCTCTTTCATCAGGCAGCAGCTCTTCAGTAAGGTAATGGCCGTTTAACATCTCTATTTCTTGCTAGCTCAGCAGTTTAACCCTCAGGAAAGGTCCGAATCCCTTTACAATGTAAACTATCTTTCCGAAATGTAATTTTTTTGCTGTTTGATATAAAAACTTCATTAAATCTGTAACTGCAATTCGGGGATAGAGAGTGCTTTACCCTCTCGAGCTCCCCTTTATATTGGTTTGAGGTGACTACGTTTTGTAACTGGTTTTCTTCCCTTCTGTAATATCTTAAAATTTTTCGTATACGAGTCACCTCCATAGTTTGGGAATAGCCCCTGTTTCATCGGCCTAGTGCCTCTTAGGTTTTAAGAAGTTTCATGTAGGAGTGCAAGTACACGCCTCCATTCATCTTTGTATTTTGGGCCATTTACTTAACCTGTTCTTTTCTGCTAAGGCCCAGTAGGTTGGGTACAAGATACCCCTGTTTCCTTGTAAGTTGTGCCTTGAGGGCAGTTAATGGTAAAGTCTGTTATGGCCTTTAATAGGCTCAGAAAATTGAGAGCGGGTCAGCTCTTTTATTTGTGGTAAAAGTGCCTCAGAGAGGCTTGATATTAAAAGTTGAGAGTAAGTGCTCCATGTATGGAGGGGATTTCTGCCCTTTGGTAAATATATGTTGTGTGAGCTGAGAGCTCAGGGAATGTAAAGTGAGGGCTTGAAGCCCAAATTCTGTTTATACCTCCAATCTTGTCTTTCCTAGACTTAAATTTTTGTTACTGGTACCTTGTTACTTGTTGTTTCTTTTAAAAGAGAGAAAAAAATATAACCTTTGTTACAGTTTTAAATTAACTTTGATTGTGTAGTTAGACCCATTCACCCCAACACCTTCTTTCACCTCTGCTGTTCCACAGATACCTCGGAACATTAATAATTTATAAAATGAAACACAGGACCTCAATTCGGCAACATTTTTCATTTTTAGTCGTCAACAAACAAGGGAATCGATACTATAGCCCGGTCTTTTAGGCATTGATAAGTTAGAATATAAACTTACTGATGCTGGTAACAGGTATAGGTAGTCTATTCTGCACAACGGTCACGCTAAGACTTTTGTATGTACACTCGAAATTTTTAGTATATCGTGGCCAGAAATATTAATTTCAGGCAAGAAATCAGTGCAGCCGTCATAACCACTCAGTACCTGCTTACACTCTTTCATTGGTCGCATCCATCAGACGCGTTAACACATGCTCAGATCTGAGGAGTGATGGGAGGTGGTAAAAACGGAAGTACGAGGAAATCTAGCATGAAAGAAACACACGCGGAGGGGAAGGTATTTGCTTCCCCGCTGCTCACACGTCCCACTGGCTCGACAATGAAGGGAGAGGTAGTAATAGTATTGAGATCACCTCTCCCTTAACCAACTCCTAAGAGCACATTATCCAAACTCCCCTACATCTTTACCGTCCCCTTCCCCTATCCTAAGATGGTGCTTAACTGTGATTTGTGACGGAACGCACTCAACCCTATTATCTTCCCATCCCTCACACACAAATAAAAAATAAAACGCACAATATGATCCACAATAATAATTGTTATGGTAAACCTTGTATATAAATCACGTAAATATACACACAAAAAATATGTATTATGTAGAACATCTTGATATCACTTAAACTGAAAAATATCCTGAACTATGTACTATGAATAAAAAAAATATAGAATAAAAGACATACGATTACCCAATAATCAAAACCCCTTCTATCTCTTAAGTTCTACACAACCTTCACCCAAATCCTAAATCCTTCACTCAATCTTTAACCCGCCCGAATTTCTTGGCCAGAGAGAAGGCGTTACCCTCTAGGTGGCCCGCCTCCCCCTTCAGGGCACGAATGAAAACTTGCTTAAATTTTTAAAAAATGTTTGAAGTTACAAGCCAAAAGTTTAACATCTAGTGTTCTGTGAGAAAGGAACTGATGATATGAACGTGAAGAAGAAAATTTCGTCCGCCTCTGTGGTGTGGTGGTTAGTGTGATTACCTGCCACCCCCGGACGCCCGGGTTCGATTCCCGGCTCTGCCACGAAATTCGAAAAGTGCTACGAGGGCTAGAACGGGGTCCACTCAGCCTCGGGAGGACAACTGAGTAGAGGAGGGTTCAATTCCCACCTCACCCATTCTGGAAGTGGTTTTCCGTGGTTTCTCACTTCTCCTCTAGGCAAATGCTGGGACGGTACCTAATTTAAGGCCACGGCCGATTCCTTCTCCCTTCCTTGTCTATCTCTTCCAATCTGCCAATCCCCCCGCAAGGCCCCTATTCAGCATAGCAGGTGAGGCCGCCTGGGCGAGGTCCTGGTCATCCTCGCCAGTTGTATCCCCGACCCAGAGTCTGAAGCTCCAGGACGCTGCCCTTGAGGCGGTAGAGGTGGGATCCCTCGCTGAGTCCGAGGGAAAAACCGACTCCGGAGGCTAAACAGATTAAGAAGAAGAAGAACATTTCATTCTAGCAAACCCACATACTGATTTCTGTTTTCAATTTGCTAATGGTTTAACGTCCGACCATCTCCAATTGGAGCCGGGTTGAGTGGCTCAGACGGTTGAGGCACTGGCCTTCTGACTCCAACTTGGCAGGTTCGATTCTGTCTCAGGCTGGTGGTATTTGAAGGTGTTCAAATACGTCAGCCTATTGTCGGTAGATTTACTGGCACGTAAAAGAACTCCTGCGGGAAAATATTCAGGTACCTCGGCGTCTCCGAAGACCATAAAAGTAGTTAGTGGGAGGTAAAACAAATAGCATTCTGATTATTATTATTATTATTATTATTATTATTATTATTATTATTATTTCTCAAATTGGATTTAGCGATACGATAGGGTAGGAAAGGAAGGATTCAGAATTAAATCATTGTGGCCTTAATTAAGTTACTTGGTGAGAAAATAGGAAACACGGAAAGCCATACTCAGGGCCGCCAAGCGTGCAGTTTGAACTCCCGAATGCCAGCCTACAGCTACACGGCACACATCGCTCAGCTAATTCTCTCGATGAAAAGCGTTTCATTCCATCTTGAAAGTGTATTAAGGTGTTCTTCTAATCAAAAAATTTATGTACAGCTGCTAAATATCTGGTACCTTCTACTGGGAGCCTGCGAAGTGTCTACGCCCTGTTCTGTTGAACGAATACTCGAGATATATTGCAGAACACTTTCAGGACAAATTCATACTGAGTTATCAGATTTTGTCCAGAACAAAAGCAGGCAACATGAAAGCACTGATATGTTAGAGTACAAGTTGCTCGATAAAATATAAAATTTGCAGTAACGTGAGAAGTTGGCAATAGACAAAGTGAATAAACATTTTCAAGTAGAGTGTGAATACTGAACAGCTGTGGAGTATTTATTTTACGTCTTCTTTGAAATACTGCACAGGTAAGCGTAATATTGCGAGACGCGCGAAAGCTGTGGCGGCAGAAGGCAAACAAGAGGTAATCGAGCAGTGCATAACACTGGGCGTCAAAGACCTGCGTGTTGTCAACGATGTTCTTTGTAAAAACAGCTTCAGAGAGATGGAGAAGATGTTCATTAACTATGGTATTTTAATGACGCTTTGCAATAACTGGTACAGTCTTTTAAGAATCAGATGAAGAGGTAAGATAAAGAATGGTGACACATTTCCCTACCGCAAAATCAAATGATCTTAAGTACGTCTTTCAATAGAGGAAATTTAAACTGTTAACCATTAATTGCCAACGGCCGTAACCGTGTTGAAATACCGGATTGCGTGAGATCTTCGAAGTTATACAACATTGGGCGTGGTCAAGATGTGGATGGGTTGCCACGCGCTGTTGGTGGGAGGTAAGGGAATGGAGGAGCGCTAAGGAACTGGCCACCCTACCGTACGTAAACTCCGGCTCAGGCACACCTCTGCGGAGGTTGGGACCTGCCTTCGGGCAGAATACGCCCTTACCTTACCTACCATTAATTTGCATGAATCCAATACATCGTTTTCGAGAGACGTGGAGTCGATTCTGTGCATCGAAACGGAGAAACTGACCCATGGCTTACGAAACTACTTTTTCTTCTTCTTAATCTGCTCTCCCTCCAGGGTTGGTTTTTCCCTCTGACTCAGCACGGTATCCCACCTCTACCGCCTCAAGGGCAGCGTGAGACGTTGGGTCGGGTGACACAACTGGGGAGGATGACCAGTACTTCACCCAGGCGGCCTCACCTGCTCTGATGAACAGGGGCTATGGTGGGGGGGATGGGAAGATTGGAAGGGATAGACAAGGAAGAGGGAAGGAAGCGGCCGTGGCGTTAAGTTAGGCCCCATCCCAGCATTTGCCTGGAGTAGAAATGGGAAACCACGAAAAACCACTTCCAGGTTGGCTGAGGTGGGAATCGAACCCTCCTCCACTCAGTTTACCTCCCGAGGCTGAGTGGACCCCGTTCCAGCCCTCGTAGCACTTTTCAAATTTCATGGCAGAGCCTGGAATCGAACCCGGGCATCCGGGGTTGGCAGCTAATCGCACTAACCACTACACCACAGAGGAGGACAACGAAACTACTAGTAATGAAATAATCAGTTCTCTAGACTTACTTATGATGAGATGAGGCCTCTTTGGTAAAGGAACCTTCTAAATCGCTTTAAAACATGCTCGTCCGTCAATACTTCGCATCACAGCCTGCGTCCGGCTCCATAGCTAAATGGATAGCGTGCTGACCTTTGGTCACAGGAGTCCCGGGTTCTTAAAATTCCCGACCCGGTCGGGAATTTTAATCATATTTGGTTAATTTCGCTGGCACGCGGTCTGGATTTATACGACGAAAGACCTGCACCTGACGAACCGAACATGTCCTTGGACACTACCTTCGCTGAAAGTCATACGCCATTTCAATTTTCATCAATTCTCTAGAGTAACTTATTTGCCGGGCTGAGTGGCTCAGACGGTTAAGGCGCTGGCCTTCTGACCCCAACTTGGCAGGTTCGATCCTGGCTCAGTGCGGTGGTATTTGAAGGTGCTCAAATACGTCAGCCCCGTGTCGGTAGATTTACTGGCACGTAAAAGAACTCCTGCGGGACAAAATTCCGGCACCTCGGCGTCTCAGAAAACCGAAAAGTAGTTAGTGGGACGTAAAGCCAATAACATTATTATTATCAGTAACTTATGATGAGATGAGGCCTCTTCAGTAAAGGAACCTTCTTTTGCTAGAGGCTTACGTCGCACCGACACAGATAGGTCTTATGGCGACGATGGAATAGGAAAGGTCTAGGAGTTGGAAGGAAGCGGCCGTGGCCTTAATTAAGGTACAGCCCCAGCATTTGCCTGGTGTGAAAATGGGAAACCACGAAAAACCATCTTCAGGACTGCCGATAGTGGGATTCGAACCTACTATCTCCCGGATGCAAGCTCACAGCCGCGCGCCTCTACGCGCACGGCCAACTCGCCCGGTAAGAAACCTTCTAAATCGCTTTAAACCATGGGCATCCACCAATACTTCACATCATAGTCTGCACGGTTCTTAGGTAACATCGTGTCACGTATTTTGAATCGCTGATTTCGTGATGGAAATTATCAGACGACACCCAGCCATAAGACATATTTATGACAAAAGAAACTCTCTTGGCGCCTGGTGAAGTCTGCGCGGCAGCAGTTTCCCTGGATTATTATTATTATTATTATTATTATTATTATTATTATTATTATTATTATTATTATTATTATTATTATTATTATTATTATTATTATTATTATTATTATTATTATTCACATTTCACTAGCCGCGGCGGTTTATCAATCACGAGGACTGTTATTAAGTTATCCCGACCTCTATAGTTGGGCCCACGAGAGTTGAAGTCTGACATTTAGCGCCACCGGCGAGAAAAAATTGACTAACGCTGCTCGAAAATGGTCTGTTGCTATGGCAACGATAACAGCGATGCCACATTTAAGGAAGCTATCGCCTCGTGGGTTGGCTTTGTTCTCAGCCGCTTTTATGATATTTTTCGGAGTAATACTGTGTTAGTTATGTTAGTTGTTGCTGGTTTATGTAATAATTTAAGTGTTTGTTTCATGAATATTATTTTCGTTGTTAGTTTACTTTTCTTGTAAGTTAATCAGTGGCTAGTTGTACAGTTCCACTCTCTATTTAACATGCGCATTTGTTGTGGTTATTGCCAGTTTACTGAATATCAAATCTGATATTTAACGGCAATGACGTGTTCTGTCTTAAATGCCAGATTTATTAGCACGAGCTTAGGAACGGGTCGAAGTTTATTGAATTACATTAGGCCAACATAACTGATTAAATATTCAGCCTGTATGAAAGGGTGATATGCCGTAGATTGAGGTAACTATGACAACGCAGCGTACTTCGTATTTTCTGCTTTCGCCGCTCTAATGTCAGACTTCAATTCTCGTGGGCCCAACTATACTGCTGTGATAGGAAGGTTCTTATAATGCGGAAGATATTCAGAATGACAGACTCCTGCATTTTTTGGAAGTGTATAGGCCATGTTTAGATCGTGCAGGTATTGTTGTAGCTTCTACTGCACAAGTCCTGTGGTGGAGATGACTAAAGGCCTCATTGTTGCCAGGTCCCTTTCCCCTAGTTTTCTGCTGTGAGGTCAGTATACCTTTCAATCTTAGGGACATACCGGATGGACATTGTGATATGAAGCGACCGTCACATCCAGCAGATCAGTCTTCCACAGCTGTTTGTCAATGTGGAAATTATTCGACTTGTTTGATTTTATGGTCCCGTCTTTCTGCATTATATTGGTTCTAGTACAGCTTGAATCTTCCATTTTCTAGCACGTCAGATGGTTAGTTCTCGTAATATGCGATTTTCTGATCCATAAGTCCCGACTTCATTCCCAGCTCCTGGTACACAATTTTCGCTCCCTCATCATACCGATGAAAAAATGTCGTATGGCTTTTAGTGCCGGGATATCCCAGGACGGGTTCGGCTCGCCAGGTCCAGGTCTTTCTATTCGACACCCGTAGGTGACCTGCGCGTCGTGATGAGGATGAAATGATGACGAAGACAACACATACATCTAGCCCCCGTGCCATTGGAATTAACCAATTAAGGTTAAAATCCCCGACCCGGCCGGGAATCGAACCCGGGACCCTCTGAACCGAATTCCAGTACGCTGACCGTTCAGCCAACGAGTCGGACATCATACCGATGAGTTTATTCTTTACTTGCCATGGTCTTACAACCACCCACATGACACACATGCCACACCTTAATACAAGCAGCTTTCCCTTCTGAAATATGAAGGACTCAAATATCTTCATGTAGCCATGTTGGTGCTCAGATCATTAACGGAGAAAACTCCCCGCTACCTGTCATCAAATTTTACATACCTCTCCTCTTTTCATCAACATAATACACGCTCTGTTTCTACACTTGCCATTCCTTGTAGCAGGTCAGCTGCCTATAATCGCTCATTTATTGCGACGGGAACTTGATTAAGGATCTCTCTTCCAAGTAACATCCGCAGCAGTAACTCATTACAGTCTTTCAAGTCTTCCCACAGAAAGTACCTCTTAGATGCATAAAAGACGGTCTGAATCTTGATGAGTGAATGATGGTGAGTGTGTGTGTGTAATTTATTTTTTTTAATTAATTTAACTTTATTTTACTTAAAGTTTCATTTAGTCGTTTGACAAATGATATGTGCATATTGGTATAATCATTATGTTAAATTTATTTTGAATTTATATTACAAATCAGTTTCTTTGAAAATGTTTAATATTTTCAACAAGTTTTTGCTAGGGGCTTTACGTCGCACCGACACAGATAGGTCTTATGGCGACGATGGGATAGGAAAGGCCTAGGAGTTGGAAGGAAGCGGCCGTGACCTTAATTAAGGTACAGCCCCAGCATTTGCCTGGTGTGAAAATGGGAAACCGCGGAAAACCATCTTCAGGACTGCCGATAGTGGGATTCGAACCTACTATCTCCCGGATGCAAGCTCACAGCCGCGCGCCTCTACGCGCACGGCCAACTCGCCCGGTACAAGTTTCTGTACAGTGATGTGGTTAAGTGTAAGACAGAATCATGAGTCCTAACTTCGCCACTACCACAGGTAAGTAAATAAAAATAAATAAATAAATAAATAAATAAATAAATAAATAAATAAATAAATAATGCTTACCAACCCAGCTGTTCCTCCGCATCTCCTGCATCTGTCGTTCACTTCTTCCGTTAAAATATACTTGTGGTATTACGAGTGCTCGTCGCTCTATCCTTGAGTGCTATCAAGAACTCTTCTGTTTTCTGTGGAGGTAGCCGTATTTTAGCCACAGAGTCAGTATTGTCGATTCAGCCACTATATAACTAGATCTGACCATTTCGAGTATTACGTAAGTCAAAAATTTTCGAAAAGAGCCACTAGTGGCATTTTGGTCACTTTCTTTCCCAGCTTGGCCATTTTTAGCCATATTTACTTTGGTATTTATTTGTGGTTTTCAAAGTTGTAACAGTTTATAATGTTGCTATACCTGTAATATTAAAAGAAGCGATTTGACAGATAAGGCTTAAGGGAGCAGCATTGCACGGTATTGACACATTCCTGCATTCCTTTCTCCTTTCCTTCGCTTCCGGCTCACTTGTTCGTTCGTTCAGACCGCTGTGTTCTGTAACTCAGAAGTGAGACGTTTGGCAACTCCAAGCAACACGCGCCGACCAGCAGGCTTATCTCCATGGCAACAGCAGTGGATCGGCTTAAGTTTCTATGGCAACCGTACCAACTACTCCCTTCTCCCCACCCAGGTAAGCAGTAAACGGAACACCCTCCAAGAATGCATCTTTCAATATTACGACTACAGGTCTGGGAATTTTGTAAACTAATTCTTATATTAACGACAAAATTTAGTTGAACATTAACAAACCGCCAAATATTCTGATTCGACTTCTCTCACATGTTCGTCTCTCTTGTCTGCTTAGCATATCTTCGATATTGAGTTGAGAATGAGATGAAAAAATCAAATTTTACGAAAAAGGAATGAGTTAAGTAAATTCAATAATAATAATAATAATAATAATAATAATAATAATAATAATAATAATAATAATAATAATAATAATAATAATAATAATAATAATAATGTTATTGGTTGTATGTACCACTAACTACTTTTACGGTTTTTGGAGATGTCAAGGTACCGGAATTTAGACCCGCAGGAGATCTTTTACGTGCCAGTAAATCTACCGACACGAGGCTGACGTATTTGAGCACCTTAAAATAACACCGGACTGAACCAGGATCGAACCTACCAAGTTGGGGTCAGAAGGCCAGCGCCTCAACCGTCTGAGTCAGCCCAGCAAAGAAATTCAAAAACGGCTGTCTAACAACACAGTTCTACGAAATATCGCATCTACGTAGAGCCTCAGCGGCAGCCTCTGACCGCTGAGTTCCGTGGTTCAAATCCCGGTCATTCCATGAGAGATCTGTTCTGAACAAAGCGGAGGCGGGACAGCTTTTTCTCCGGGTATTACGACTTTCCCTGTCATTTTTCATTCAGCAACACTCTCCAATATAATTTCATCTGTCAGTCATTAATCATTGCCCGAGAGGAGTGCGACAGGTTTCGGCAGCTGGCACAGTTCCTATCCTCGCCGGTAGATGCGGGCTTCATTCATTCCATTCCTGACCCAGTCGAATGACTGGAAACATGCTGTGGATTTCCATTTGCATTGCAGCTAAGTTTGAATAGTCTTAAAAAAGAGTTAAAAATCGTATCACATATTTAACTTCAGGATTTAAAAGGAGTATTGAAAAAATTGAAAAATCAGTGGCTGAATACAGGGTATCTCATATAAACTAAGACCGAACGCACGGTGTTTCTACTCTGCGCTACGGCAGCTGCTTCAGCCGAACTTACGTCGCGCGCGGCCGCCCTGCTTTAAGCGTGTACACAATCTTATATGAAATCTTACCTTATAAAAGACGCTGGAAGTGTTGTCCTTCCTGGGTTATACAGGCATTGTAACTGATAACCACACTGTGGCTGACACGAGTGAGTTCTGCCACTGTAATGTTTCTGATTTCATTCGTAATGTTTTATTTCCGTTCCTCCCATGTGTGAGGATTTGGTCGATACACTTTTTCTTTCAGTTTACCCCACAAGTAAAAATCACACACTGTTAGATCTGGAGGAGGAGGGGGAAATAGACCAGCACTGATCACTCTGTCTGCAAACATTTCCGAGATTTTAAGAAGGTAATCTTTTTCTGTATGAGCAGGAGTTGAATCTTGCTGAAACCACCCACCGAGCTAAGTATTGAACCTGCCAACTGGGAGTCAGAAATCTGTCGGAGCCACTCAGCCCGGCAGTCGTAATTTTAATTTTGTTGTACACTCACTGATTAATCCCGGAAAAATGTATCCTAGCTTATAGGGTTTCTGCCAAATTATGAGTGGAGAAGCAACCATACAAGGAACCTTTAGTGAAATGATTTAATTAAGTTATTTTGTACTGATTTGCATTCAACTTTGGTATATTTGAACAGGCATTTTGTTATGAACCCCCTGAAAATGTTGTTACGAGCCGCCACTGATTAACACTATCAGAGGGAAAAAGTGGAGAGACGGCATATGATGCTGTTGATGGTGATTCGTCCGTCAAATTGTGACGGAATTCTTCGAGCAGACGCTTTGGTCTTATTCGACAGGGGTAGGCTAGGTGCCGACACCGGTTTTCACCTCCTCCCTACCTCATTATCATCATCATACTGCATCCCGACGCGCAGGTCGTCTATAAGCGTCAAATATAAATACCTGCACCAGGCGAGCCGACCATGTCCTCGGACACTTCCGACACTAAAAGCCATACAATATATAAATAAATCTTCCATATATAAAAAGCTAATTCCGACTGACTCAATCAACGCCCAGCCAAAACTACTCTACAAAAAGATTTCAAATTTTGGACATACATTTATATTACAGTGTAGGTACTCACTAAAGTAGGATTTTTGGATATTCCATCGCAAAGGGGTGAAAAGGGGGCTGAATTGTTTAAATGAGTATATCTGTATCTCAAAAACTAAACAGTTTACAGACGTGAAAATTGGTATTTGGAATCTTCATTAATAATAAAGAAACACGTATTTCTATTTTTCGGAAAATTTTCGGAAAGTGAAATAGGGGTTGAATAATTTTTATTATGATACTTATCTATATAAATAAAATCGTAACGGCTGTGTGTCTGTACAGCGACTATTTTGAGGAAGTTTTCGTATAGTTATCCATTTCAGGTGTAATCATGAAAATCTCATTTATTTTAGCTTTCGTTTCCTGAAAGTCCTCTTTTCTACCCCTCTCCCTAAAATCAAAATCAATTTACCAGATGAGGTAGAAAATTAAAATTTGGTAAAATTATAGGTTTTTAGCCTGTAAACGACGGAAAAATTCCAAGATGTTTAAATTTTTCACTTTTTACTCCCGGAGAATATCGAAATATGGAAGCAATTTAATTACGGTGCAGACCTTCGTTTCGATGTATTTCGTGGCTAAACGTTAAGTCGTATCTCAAAACGGATGACACAATCTCGGTTCAATTTGGAGTGATCTACAACTTTGGTCCTACGACATTCTGTCGTATCTCTATCCCTTGTTCGTTAGATTTGGCTGTGTTTCTCGATTGTACGTAAATTTTGCAGTTTTGATACCCTTATATGGAAAGAAGAATCATCAAATCCCGCACGAACATTGACCCTCCCAGTAGCCATATGTGAGGAAAATTCCGTGCCTCTAGCTCTCCTATAAGTATCCGAAAAAGAATGCAGTGTATGAAAACCTTACCCAAAATTTTCCCTATTCAAAGTTTCTAACTCAATCTCACCCATAAGATAAAATGACATAGGATCAAACATTTAGGATGCTAAATGAGGTGTCTTATGGTGCAGTCCGTTTGTCAATATAACGTACCGTTTAGCAGCAGCTAATCTGTAATATACTATGTATACTATGTAAACATGCATGTACTTTCGTATGTCGATATATATATTCATTGAAGTCGATTTGTAGCAACCTAGAATGGGTGTGTTTGCCATTATAATTACTAATTTATAAATCGATTATGACTGTCAGCAGCAGGGCGTGTGCTATTGTAATCAATACTCCCCATATCGACTTTGACTGGAAGTAGGAATGGGGTCCTTCTCCAGCTCCTCTGTAACTGACATTAATAAGGAGGGCCTATCATTCTCTATTCTCTATTCTCTATTTGACTAGCAGAAGGCAAGGGAACATGCAATTTTCTTCAAAACTCCCCTACCCGATTGTGCCTGGAAGTAGGTAAGGGGGCCTGCCAGTGTAATGAAAGCTCCTCAAATCGATTATGACCGCGCAGTAGACAAGGAGGCCTTCTATTGTAATGAAATCTTTCCAGTTCGATTGTGAAAGACAGTAGGCAAGTTAGCCAGCCGTTATCATCACAACTCCGCAATTCGCACTTTACATTGGAAGCAATGTATGGGGACCTCCCCATGCTGTTTCATGGATAACACTTACGAGACATTCCATTTAAAAAATTCTTATTCACTGCGTGTACAGTAATTTACTTCGATATCCGTATACAGAGTAAAATACCGTAGCGAAGCACGGCTATATTTGTTAATAAATAAATAAATAAATAAATAAATAAATAAATAAATAAATAAATGGGTATCAGAAACTCAAATGCCACAAGGGGCGTGAATATGAAAGATTCCGTAAGTCACGGGGTCGGGGTCGGGAAAGAGCACGAGTTGACCAAAGCGGGTCGGACAGGATAGATGGAACTCAGGAGCAAGGGGAATCAGTGTCAGGATTGATTGGTAGCAGTTAAGATATCTTATCATTGAGTAATTCTCTCGATAAAAATCCAAGCTGCGTCAATGTCTACCAGTGTCCGGTTTACAATTTTTTTTTCTGTACTCAACATCTCTTAGGCAAGAAGTACATGTCCTCGATATGACTTCATAGGCTAAAGTGTTATTTCAGTACAGTGCGATCATGAAAGCTACGCATTCAAAGCTTTGGCATTATTAATTCAAGATTCGTGCCCGTGTATCAAATGATTCTGAGTACGTCAGTAAGTCCGACAGGCCGGATATGAAGACAATATCTAAAAGGCTTGAGGGAAATCCTCAAAGTGATGTACACTGTGAGCCTCTCTGGGGATTTCTGCGGAAACGGAGAATTGTCCATCTTAAAAGAGCGAACAGCCAACGTCATCACTCAAGAAAGCTATGACCTGAGGGAGAAGCACTCCACGCTCCCTACAAACACGTGAGGAAAGGAAGGAAGGAAGGAAGGAACATTTCAGATAGAAATTGCCTGCAAGAAATGAAGTAAGGCTTTATTAAATGTATTAGATCCTTGAAGGACAGAAAACTTTGTACCATCCGGTCAAAAGCAAGAACATAATAAGACGAAAATAAAAGAGAATATTATTGTAATTAAGTTGCTCTCGCCCCGTAATAACTAACTGACAATTTACACTCAGCCGCTAAACAAATAGAGAAATTACAGATAGTTATGAATATCTTAAAAACTGCATATATGGACTCAACGATCTCACAGAATCAAAACCAAAGTTGGGAAAATCAACCGTGTTCAGAAATTCCGGTACCTGGGAGAAGAACCGTGAGTGGAAATGAGAAAGAAGCTATAAATAGAAGGGTGGGAAAGATGTCATAGAACTTACAAATCCAATTCCATATCCATTCCAGGAAAATTAAAAAATTATTGTAGGGTGGTCAGAGCACAATGTCTATATGCCGAGGAAGCCATGACGACAGCAACGGATCCAGTCATTGGAAAAAGGGAAAGGAGATTCCTTAGGGAAATCTTATATCCACCTACAGTAAGTCAGTACATTCACAACACATGTCCCGCTTGAGATCCAATCTAGAACTTTAGCAAAATGTGGAGAAGATAACTATTTTGAAGAAAATAGGACTATCACTTTATGGGAACATTAAGATGAATTCGAAGAGACTGGCACACAGGATACTTAGTCTAGAAGAAGAATGGAAGGCCCAACCTTTATGGCTTAAGAACGGGAGACTAGGGAGGTCCAAGAGGCAGATATACAGGGAAGAACAACTTTTAGGAAGAAAATTGCGGGAATGAGAGATGCCCCGGAGAAACTCATCAAGTCACGCAACATCTCGGTTGAGGAGCGACAAAATAAGTCAAAGACTTAAAAATTCTGGAAGGAGTGCAAAGAAAAGGGGACTAACTTCGAGAGATAGAGGATACGGCTGATTGTTAATTGTGTAAATGTGATCCATAGATGACCACAAGGAATTACATAAGTAAACCCTGGAGAGTTGGCCGTGCGGTTAGGGCCGCGCAGCTGTGAGCTTACATCCAGGAGATAGTTGGTTCGAGCCCCACTGTCGGCAGCCCTGAAAACGGTTTTCGTGTTTCCCATTTTTACACCAGGCAAATGCTGGGCTGTGCCTTAATTAAGGCCACGGCCGCTTCCTTCCCACTGCTAGGCTTTTTCTCTCCCATCATCGCCATAAGACCTATCTGTGTCGGTGCGACGAACCAATTGTAAAAAGAAAGCTAATAAATAATAGTAAATGGAGGAAGAGGAATACTCAACCTCGGGAAGATACACCACGATGAGAGAAAAATCTTACGAAGATATGATACCTCCATTCAAAGCGAGATCAAAATTTATTCACAGTTGTCCGTTCCGTTGATGGCAAGTTTACTCCACTCAATTTTAAAAATATGTCAACTCCTCCACCAACAGTTGGCAACAGAGAACAATTGAGGAGTGTCTGTTCATAAGGTGCTATTTCCACTTCAAAAAAAAAATTCAGTATTTCACCCACATACATTTCAGTAGTTGAATACTATCGATTGCCACAAGCAATCCAGACCAGAAAGATGTAATTCTTTGAAATTTGTACCAAACACGATCGTGGGTACGGTCCATGCGCCTTTTATTCTACGTTTCTTACGATTTTCCACAAATTTCTTAAGGTGAAAATAACATCTTTTGAACACACTCCTCAATTACTGCATGCCTGAAAGCAGAAAGAAATCCATAGTTCATGTCCTCACTATCTAAGTCAACCATTCCTTGAGAGGCTGAATTCCAATCACTGCAGTGTTACCAACACTTGATGAGGAAAAGTGACTAAAACTGACTGCCGAAATGGCCTTAAATAACTAAAAAAAATGGAGTACCTTTCAAATAGTTGGTATATGCAAGGGTGGAAATCACAAGACAGTGTCAGTACACACACATAAAATCACTCATCCGGAGATAAGTCATTTGGTCATAATACTGAAGAAATAGTGAAATTTGGCTTCCATATTATTCACCATTACAAAACAGTCACCGGTAGGTCGAGTTATCTTGTTAATATTCTCAGTACTGTTAGTAAAAGTGGCTTTCACCAGATAAGTCAGTTTGTTTTGTGTGTAGTATATTTTCTGTTGGTATTGTGCATGTTGACAGTATTGTCTTTTAAATGTATTATTGGGAGTGAATTTACAGAGCTGCCTTTGTTAAATAGAGCTGTTAAAACTTACTAGTTAACAATATACAATAAAGGGGACCAAACTAACGTCAACAACTACAGAGGTATCTCCTTCTTCCTATAGCATACAAAATCATATTCAAAGCATTCCATCGAAGGCTTGAAACACATCTAGAGAAACAAATTGGTGAATACCAGGCCGGGTTCAGGAAAGGACGTTCATGTGCTGAGCATATTTATATTCTAAAATCACTTATAAAAATAAGATCACTGAGAAATCAGAAGAGGACAATCATAACCTTCGTTGATTTCAAAAAGGCATATGATTTCATAGATCGTGGAGTGCTCATAAACGTTCTACAAGAGTTTGGAGCGGATGAGAAATCCCTGGCCATAATTCGACAATCTCTTACAAACACCTTTTCTCAAGTCAAATCTATGGGTGAACTCTCAAATCCCTTTGAGATAAAAACGAGTTTGAGGCAAGGAGATAGCCTTTCTCCACTACTCTTCAATTGCATTTTTGAAAAAGTTATTAAGGAATGGAGGTTGAGAATGACTGAAAATGGAATGAAGAATGGGGTAAAGATACGTTGTGGAAAAAAATGCGATGATGTTGGACTGCCTTGCCTTCGCAGATGACGTCGTTCTTACTACAGACAACCGTAAATCAGCCAAGAAAGAAGTTGAAGAACTACAAAATATTGCAGTCAAAACAGGGTTAGGAATCTCCTTCGAAAAAACAGCATTCATGGATTCTATTAAAAAAGGCGACACGGACAGACTTGTTACACTGTATTGGGATATCCAGCGTGTGCAAAAATGTAAATACCTGGGAGAAATACTCACCCCAAATGGAGATGAAAAGAAGGGATTAAAAAAGAGCGTGAGAAGGATGGAGTTTGCATAAAGACTGTGTCATAACACCTATAAGTCCAAGACCCTCTCAATTCAGGCCAAGTTACACTTAAGAAAATGGAAAGTACAACACAATGAAGGCATTGGTCGTTTGTGTTGATTTTCAAGATATGGAACGATGCCATGTAGGTATATAAACGATCAAAGTTTCAGACCCATTGGATTGATGCTACAGGTCTCCCCACGTGATTGGTCGCGGAGGAATCAACTCCAGTATACGGACTCTGGTGTAGCGTAGTTGACTTGCAGTCTGTGCAGTGAAGTGTTCCCCGTCAAACATGCCTCGATGACAGAGAAGAGCACGCTATCAACAACTGTCGCCGTTTGAGAGGGATGGGATAATTGGGCTGTGTGAGGCTGGATTATCGCTAAGGACTGTCGCTGCATGTGTTGACTGACAGGCATCTACTGTACAACGTGTATGGCAGCAGTGGTCAAAAGAAGGTACCCACACTCGTAGACTTGGCACAGGCCCATTGCGACAGACAACTGTGAAAGAGGATCGCCGCATCATTCGGATGACCCGGATGGAACCCCATGCAACAGCAGCGCAAATTCGAGCAGCTGTGGCACCCTACGTTACACAACAAATAGTTGGTAATCGCCTGCGTGCAGCTGGCGTACGAGCCCGTGTCCCTGCAGAAGGTGTTCCATTGACCCCACAACAGCGAGGTGTAAGGCTGGCCTGGTGTCGAGAAAGATCGACGTGGGTCGACGAATGGCATAGGTTCGTTTTTAGTGATGAATCGCGCTTCTGTCTTGCCCGCAGTGATCGCCGGAATCGTGTGCGCCGACAACTCCTATGATTTGTTAAGTGCGAAAATCAGAAACTGCGGAAACACATAGTGCATATACCGCGTAGCCAACTCGCTCATAAACGATAATTTACCAACTATGAATGCAGAAAAAGTACAACTTCTATGATTTGTTCAGTGCGAAAATCAGGAACTGCGGAGACACTTATTGCACATATCGCGTAGCTAACTCGCTCGGTGAACGCTAATTTACAAAATATGAATACAGCGAAAGTACATCTTCTGTCATTTGCCTGGTGCGGAAATCAAAAACTGCGGAAACACATACCGCACAGCCAACACGCTCTGTGATACAAATTTACAAAATATGAATACATCACAACACGGGTTATCGAGCAGAACACTGATATATGCACACACACACATCACTCCTTTTTCAAAAAACGGAACGCACGGACAAGAATATTGCGAGAGAGCTCTTACACACATGTACACACGATTTTTAATTTACTCTACACACAGATATATCAATTACCTAAGTTACTTACATGTAAAAAATGGGGGAAAAGGTAAAATCATAATTTTTGGTATGTATCCATGTAGCCTGCGCCCAGTCATAACAGCAAATGAGAGCGAATACTGTGAGATTCTGTTACTGCTTGCAAAAACGTGAACGGAAGTCACATAACAACTGAGCAAAAATACACATCACCTTGTTCGAGCATAGACAAGTAAGACACACAGACATATAAAATGATGGATACTGTGGTTCAAATCCCGGTCCTGGTACTTGATAGACCTTAGGCGTTAGGAAGGGCATCCGACCGTAAAACAGATTCTTGCGTTTGTTTCCGTTACTTGATAGACTTAGTTTCTAGTAATTACATATTTGCGTTGTTGTCAGGAAGGCTATCCGACTGTAAAACAGAATCTTTGATTCTGGCTAAAAGCTCGTACAACAAACAGGGTACATTATGTTTGTCATTCAACCTACTATGTTATATACACACGTCTGTTAATGCCTCTTACTCGAAAGTGCCGAGTTTAATTCTACAGGACTAAGCGCCCAGCTCAGAGCCCTAGGGTCGCTAACTCACGCTCCCAAGTTGAGAGCCCCCTTAGTCGCCTCTTACGGCGGGGAAAGGATACTGTTGGTGTTACTCTACCTCCCCTACCCACAGGGGATGTGTTTGTGCTGTAAAGGAACAAGAGTTGACCAAGGGAGGTTGGATATGTTAGATGAAAGTGAGGAGCCTGCTTCAAGTAAATAGAAGCAATGTCAGGACACAGCTCAGAGCCCTAGGGTCGTTCACTCACGCTCTCAATTTAAGAGCCCCTGGATCTGTATTAGTCGCCTCTTATGGCAGGCAGGGGATACCGTACGTGTTTTTCTACCGCCCCTACCGATAGAGGGATCTCCATTAAGACTAATATATAAATGCTTTTTTATTTTGTTCTGCATTATTTAAAGTAATTATTTTCCTGATACATGATGATTGCATACGAGGTTGGTGATGGTGGTGATTATTGTTTTAAGAGGAAGTACAACTCGGCAACTGTCATCTATATACACTGACTGACACAGCAAATGCAACACCAAGAAGGAGTGGTCAGAACTTTATGCCAATCGCAGGGTAGACTGACGTCACTGAGGTATGCTCATGATGTGAAATGCGCCGCTGTGCTGCGCACGTAGCGAACGATAAATGGGACACGGCGTTGGCGAATGGCCCACTTCGTACCGTGATTTCTCAGCCGACAGTCATTGTAGAACGTGTTGTCGTGTGCCACAGGACACGTGTATAGCTAAGAATGCCAGGCCGCCGTCAACGGAGGCATTTCCAGCAGACAGACGACTTTACGAGGGGTATGGTGATCGGGCTGAGAAGGGCAGGTTGGTCGCTTCGTCAAATCGCAGCCGATACCCATAGGGATGTGTCCACGGTGCAGCGCCTGTGGCGAAGATGGTTGGCGCAGGGACATGTGGCACGTGCGAGGGGTCCAGGCGCAGCCCGAGTGACGTCAGCACGCGAGGATCGGCGCATCCGCCGCCAAGCGGTGGCAGCCCCGCACGCCACGTCAACCGCCATTCTTCAACATGTGCAAGACACCCTGGCTGTTCCAATATCGACCAGAACAATTTCCCGTCGATTGGTTGAAGGAGGCCTGCACTCCCGGCGTCCGCTCAGAAGACTACCATTGACTCCACAGCACAGACGTGCACGCCTGGCATGGTGCCGGCCTAGAGCGACTTGGATGAGGGAATGGCGGAACGTCGTGTTCTCCGATGAGTCACGCTTCTGTTCTGTCAGTGATAGTCACCGCAGACGAGTGTGGCGTCGGCGTGGAGAAAGGTCAAATCTGGCAGTAACTGTGGAGCGCCCTACCGCTAGACAACGCGGCATCATGGTTTGGGGCGCTATTGCGTATGATTCCACGTCACCTCTAGTGCGTATTCAAGGCACGTTAAATGCCCACCGCTACGTGCAGCATGCGCTGCGGCTGGTGGCACTCCCGTACCTTCAGGGGCTGCCCAATGCTCTGTTTCAGCAGGATAATGCCCGCCCACACACTGCTCGCATCTCCCAACAGGCTCTACGAGGTGTACAGATGCTTCCGTGGCCAGCGTACTCTCCGGATCTCTCACCAATCGAACACGTGTGGGATCTCATTGGACGCCGTTTGCAAACTCTGCCCCAGCCTCGTACGGACGACCAACTGTGGCAAATGGTTCACAGAGAATGGAGAACCATCCCTCAGGACACCATCCGCACTCTTATTGACTCTGTACCTCGACGTGTTTCTGTGTGCATCGCCGCTCGCGGTGGTCCTACATCCTACTGAGTCGATGCCGTGCGCATTGTGTAACCTGCATATCGGTTTGAAATAAACATCAATTATTCATCCGTGCCGTCTCTGTTTTTTCCCCCAACTTTCATCCCTTTCGAACCACTCCTCCTTGGTGTTGCATTGTCACTGTCAGTCAGTGTATAACACTAGTCAGAGGGAAAAATATGAGGGATCAGTCACTTCGAAAAGTGAAGATATCGGCTAAAGGAAGACAAGGTCTACGAAGGGCGTGAAAAGAAAAGAACAAGAGTTGACTAAGGGAGGAAGCAATGCCACGACTCAGCTAAGGGCCACGTGGTCAATAACCCACGCTCTCTAGTTCAAAGCCCTTGCGGCCCTTTTAGTAGCCCTCTTACGTCACGCAGGGGATGTCGTAGGTGTTATTCTGCCGCCCCTACCGACAGCACGTTTTTCGACACGTTTTAAAGTGAGGAACCTGCTATAAATAAGCGAAAGCAATGCTAGGACTTAGCTAAGGGCCCCGTGGTTACCAACTCACACTCGCAAGTTGCGAGCCCTCGGGACTCCTTTTAGTGTCTTCTTACGTTAGGCAGGGGATACCGTCGTTGTTATTCTACCACCTCTAAGAGCCCCGTGGTCGCTATCTCACACTCTCTAGTTCAGAGCCCTGGGGGGTTTTGACCTACGAAGTGTGTACCGCTCTGTGTGACGGCCTGCGCGAACTAGCGCTTAGGTAAAAACATCTGTCCTTTCTGCGAATCGAACTCGGGTTATCGAGGTGAAGAGACGGGCATCGCGTCTTCTATGTGACCGCAGAAGACCTGCACGAACAAATGCTTAGGAAAAATCTCTGACTTTTCTGCGAACCAAACATGGGTTAGCGGATAAGTGTCAGGCACTGCGCCTACCGAGTAACCGCTGCTCAGTCTGTAGGCCTGCTCGAACTATCTCTTTGATAAAAATTCCCTATACTTACTAGGGGTATCGAACTTAGGTTGCGGTATGTTGTATTAAAAATGATAAAACATTACTGCCTATATGTCTCCAACGACTTCGTGTGTCTATAAGGTCATGCTGATTTCAGTAAAATCAGTAAAATCAGGCGCATTACTTCCTCCTTGGCTCGGCTTGCTTAATCGCAAAGATCATATAATACTGTACGCATCTATGTGCTCTTATCTTGAAAGCACTTACAGTGTCTTTTACTTGTAAGAAGCTACTAAAATCTGTAGCCACATAGAAGACGTGCTGATGTATCCTTGAGACGTGTGTGTTTCCCACGATTATGCTCAGAAACGTCACATGTTACGGACGTCAAAACTAGTATTTAGAATCTCCTTTAAAAATAAAGAAGCACGCCTTCGGTTGTTTTCGAAAAATCCAATTAAGGGGGTGAAAGAATTGGAAAATTAGTTGATTTATTTGTATGAGAATAATATCTAAAAAGAACTAAAAATGTTACAGTCGTGAACACCGATAATTGGAATCTCCTTCAAAAATAAAGAAACACGCATATTTTGTTTGCGGAAAAATCGTCTTAAGTGGGCGGATAAAGAAGGAGTTGAATTCTGTTTATGAGGTTACTTATATCACAAAAATGGAAAATGTTACAGACGTGAAAATTGGTATTTTGAATCTCCTTTTAAAAAGGAACTCATATTTTTTTGTTTTCGGAAAATCCACTTAAGGATCTGAAAAGAATTTAAAAAGCGGCTGAATTTTGAAATTCAGTACTGGTATGTCTACAGTATATATCAAAACTTAACATACAGTACCACAGACAAGAAACCTGTCTTCTGAAGGCTTGTCGCGTTGCCTGAGAAGAGAACAGAATAACTGGACTATCCTTAAGCAATGAAAGTGCCAAGAACAGTTCTCCGCCCATTGCTTTCCCATGTCCATATATTTTCTTCTTCTACGTGTGAGGAATGTGTGGTAAAAATATTTCCGTATATTATTGTTACAGCCTGTGTAAGAGCAGTTGACAAAACTTTGAACGAACGATACTTGGACGATTCTTGACTCTGGGATCATTACTATGAAAGAGAGATTTCATCTTCTTAAAATATATCCCTATTTGTTTCGATTCGATTCTCGTTCAGGGTCCAAATATTCCCAAATGATCCTTCTCAGCTACTTAAAGGGAGTTATTTCCTTCAATATATTGACCAATTACGATATAAGCAATCACTGCTTTCGTCGTGGTTGACCGATGAGGACCATTAACTTCATTTTTCTTGTGTTGATGTTAAGTGCCCAGTTAATACCAGTGAGACCAATCTTCAATAGGAAGACTTGCAGATCATCATGTCGTCGCACGTAGCATCTGCACATATGAATGAGGTGACATGAACTCATTGTTTCTCACAAACTTTTTCTTCTTCTCCTCCTCCTTCTTGGCCTTTCTCCCAATTTCTTGAGTTCGGCACTTGATGTCATTTCGCCCAGTTGTACATTCCGATGCCCTTCCTGGCACCAACCCAATATGGAGGGATAAATTCACTATTGCGTGATTCTGTGGTGGTTGGTAGTTTGGTGTGTAGGTGAAGAGAAGTGTATTAAGATGTAAGCCTATTGTACGCGGCCGAGATGATGACACTAAGACAGCATGGGGAAGAGCAACTGGCGGAAGATACATTACATACATACATTTTCATTATAGACTGTTGTGCCTTCCAGCGTTCAGTCTGCAAGCCTCTGTGAATTCACTAAAGGTCGCCAAAATCCTCGACTTGCAACTAGTGTTGTAGCCTCATTTTGTTCTATACCTCTTATCTTTAAATCGTTAGAAAGTGAGTCTAACCATTGTCGTCTCGGTCTACCTCTACTTCTCTTACCCTCCATAACAGAGTCCATTATTCTCCTAGGTAACCTATCCTCCTCCATTCGCCTCACATGACCCCACCACCGAAGCCGGTTTATGCGTACAGCTTCATCCATCGAGTTCATTGCTAAATTAGCCTTTATCTCCTCATTCCGAGTACCCTCCTGCCATTGTTCCCACCCGTTTGTGCAATCATTCTTGCTACTTTCATGTCTGTTACTTCTAACTTATGAGTAAGATACTGAGTCCACCCAGCTTTCGCTCCCGTAAAGCAATGTTGGTCTGAAAACAGACCAATGTAACGATAGTTTCGTCTGGGAGCTGACTTCCTTCTTACAGAATACTATTGATCGCAACTGCGAGCTCACTGAATTAGCTTTATGACACCTTGATTCAATCTCACTTACTATAATACCTTCCTGGGAGAACACACAACCTAAATACTTGAAATTTACGACCTTTTCTAGCTTTGTATCACCAATCTGACATTCACTTCTGTTGAATTTCTTACCTACTGACACCACTGTAGTCTTCGAAAAGCTAAGTTTCATACCATACTCATTACACCTATTTTCAAGATCCAAGATATTAGACTGCAGGCTCTCTGCACAATCTGCCATTAAGACCAAGTCGTCAGCATAGGCCAGACTGCTTTCTACACTTCCACCTAACTGAATCCCTCCCTGCCATTTTATACCTTTCAGCAGATGACCCATGTATAATGCGAACAGCAAAGGTGAAAGATTACAGCCTTGTCTAACACTTGTAACTACCCTGAACCAAGAACTCATTCTACTATCATATCTTACTGAAACCCAATTGTCAACATAAATGCCTGTGATTGATTTTAATTATCTACCTCTAAATACATAGTCCTCCAATATAGCGAACACCTTTTCCCTCGATACCCTGTCATATGCTTTCTCTAGATCTACGAAACATAAACACAATTGCCTATTCCTCTCGTAGCATTTTTCAACTACCTGGCGCATACTCAAAATCTGATCCTGACAGCCTCTCTGTGGTTTGAAACCACACTGGTTTTCATCCAACTTCCTCTCAACGACTGATCGCACACTACCTTCCAATTTGCCAGTGAATACTTTGCCTGGTATACTAATCAATGAGATGCCTCGATAGTTGTTGCAATCCTTCCTGTTCCCTTGCTTATAGATAGGTGTAATTACTGTTTTTGTCCAAACTCAAGGTACCTTTCCAACACTCCATGGTAATATTACTACTCTATGAAGCCATTTCATCCGTGCCTTCCCACTATACTTCACCATTTCAGGTCTAATTTCATCTATTCCTGCTGCTTTATGATAATGGAGTTTATTTACCATCCTTTCCCCTTCCTCAAGCATAATTTCACCAACATCATTTCCCTCCTCCCCATGAGCTTGGCTGTTTGCAACACCACCAGGATGATTTCCTTTTACTTTGAGAAGATGTTCAAAATATTCCCTCCACCTCTCCAGTGATTCCCTGGGATCTGTTATGAGTTCACCTGAATTACTCAAAACACTGTTCATTTCCTTTTTCCCTCCCTTCCTAAGATTCTTTATTACTGTCCAGAAAGGTTTCCCTGCTGCTTGACCTAGCCTTTCCAGGTTATTACCAAAATCTTCCCATGACTTCTTTTTGGATTCAACAACTATTTGTTTCGCTCTGTTTCGTTCATCTACGTACAAATCCCTGTCTGCCCCGGCCTTTGTTTGGAGCCATTTCTGATAAGCCTTATATTTACGTTTACAGGCTGCTCTCACTTCATCATTCCAACAAGATGTTCGCTTTTTCCCATCTTTACACACAGTTGTTCCTAGACATTCCCTTGCTGTTTCTACTACAGCATCCCTGTATGCCACCCATTCATTTTCTATATCCTGAACCTGCTTACTGTCTACTGTTCGAAACTTCTCACTAATCATATCCATGTACTTCTGTCTAATTTCCTCGCCCTGTAGATTTTCAACCCTTATTCGTTTGCAGACAGATTGCACTTTCTCTACCCTAGGTCTAGAGAAACTTAGTTCACTACAGATCAGATAGTGGTCTGTGTCATCGAAAAATCCCCGGAAAACTCGTATACTCCTAACAGATTTCCTGAATCGAAGTCAGTTAAGATATAGTCTATTATGGATCTGGTACCCCTAGCCTCCCATGTGTAGCGGTGAATAGCCTTATGCTTGAAGAATGTATTCGTAACTGCTAAACACATACTATAACAGAAGTCCAGCAAACGCTTCCCATTCCCATTAGCTTCCATATCTTCCCCACATTTACCAATCACTCTTTCGTATCCTTCAGTTCTATTCCCAACTCTCGCATTGAAATCGCCCATTAGCACTATTCTATCCTTGCTGTTGACCCTGACCACGATGTCTCTCAGTGCTTCATAAAACTTGTCAACTTCATCCTCATCTGCACCCTCACATGGTGAATAAACGGAGACAATTCTAGTCCTGATTCCTCCAACTGACTAATCTACCCACATCATTCGCTCATTTACGTGTCGAACAGAAACTATGTTGCGTGCAATGGTATTCCTGATAATCAGCCTTACCCCAGACACTGCCCTTCCCTTTCTAACACCCGTCAAGTACACTTTATAATCTGCTATCTCTTCCTCGTTATCTCCCCTTACCCGAAAATCACTCTTAGCACATCCAGATGCATCCTCTTTGCTGACTCTACCAGTTCTACTTTCTTTCTTCCACAAGCCCCATTAATATTGATAGCTCTCCATCGAATTCCATTTCGTTCGCCAAGTTGTTTCCAAGGAGTCTCTCGCCTATCAAATGGGAGTGGGACTCCGTTACTCCCATAGGTCCGACGCTTGCTTAAAATGTTTTGAGCTCGGTAAATTCATGAAGCAGGTTGCTACCCTACTTACACATAGTCCGAGTGAGGATCTCTCCTCTAACGGATTATGGACCACCCGTGGATTTAGCCGCCTGAGCACAAGGAGGGCCATGACTCAGAATATGTCCGAGATACCCACTCCCATTCCATAGCAACTGGTATCCCGACTCCCACGACCACTTTCTAGGCCAATCAGCCGTTGCCCTTGGTTCACGAACTAGGACGTGACTACAGTAACCCATACCATGAACCATACTGGTGGAAGAAGGGAGAAAATTTCTGAGGATGATACTAGGACCAAGAAGATGAGGTGAAAGATGGGACGAACTGAACCGAATTATCATGAGAACCATCTCAGAAGAAATAAGACTCAAAAGAGAAAGACTTTTTGGACATGTGATCAGGATGGACATCGAGAGAATAACTAGAAGAATATGCGAGACAACAGGTAGGACGAGAAGAAAACATAAAATTTGTTGACATAAAATGCTATTTGTTCGGGGCGTCGACCCATGTGGATCTTTTGCCCATTTGACGAGAAGAAAGGCGGGAACTAAGTGCTTGTCTGGACTGAGATGAAGACCAAGGTGGAAGGGACACAAAACTGGAGGAATAAATATACACCAACCAATATGCTGGAACTCAACGGCGGAGAACCTAACCTAACCTAAACGCATGGCACTACAGCCCTGAAGGGCCTTGGTCTACCAAGCGACCAGTGTTCAGCCCGAAGACCTGCGGATTACAACGTATCGTGTGATCAGCACGACGAATCCTCTCTGCCGTTATTCTCGGCTTTCTAGACCGTGCCCGCTACCTCACCGTCAGATAGTTCTTCAATTGTAATCACGTAGGCTGAGTGGACCTCGAACCATCCCTCAGATCTAGGTAAAAATCCCTGACCTGGCAAGGAATCAAACTCGGGGTCTCCGGGTAAGAGACAATCACGCTACCCCTACAATGTGGCAATGACAGAGAAAGGTAAAGAAATAGGATAGAGAAGTATCAATGGCGGAGGAAAGAGAAGAGGATACCGAAAATCTCAGCAAATGAACAGGAGTGAAGGAGAGAGGGGAATATGGTTATAGTAACGATGTAAAAGAGAGGGCATATACGTCTCTGATAAGACCCCAACTAGAGTATGGTTCCAGTGTATGGGACCCTCACCAGTGACTTTCTTCGAGAACCGGAAAAATTCCAGAGAAAAGCAGCCCGATTTGTTCTGGATTACTTCCGACAAAAGAGTTGTGTTTTGAAAATATTGCAAAGTTTGGGCTGGGAAGACTTGGGAGAAAGGAGACGAGTAGGTGGACTAAGTGGCATGTTCCCAGCTTTCAGTGGACAGACGGCGTGAAATGACATTAGTAGACGAATGAGTTTGAGTGATGTTTTTAAAAGTAGGAAAGATCATGATATGAAGATGAGGTTGGAATTCAAGATGACTGGGGAAGAGGAATTAGGGACTGGAGTAATTTACCAAGGGAGGTGTTCGATAAATATCAAAATTCTTCGTAATTATGTAAGAGAAGTCTTGGCAAACAACTGATAGGGAATCTGCCAAGGCGAAGGACTTAAATGAAGGTCAGTGGTGATTGATTGATTGATTGATTGATTGATTGATTGATTGATTGATTGATTGATTGATTGATTGATTGATTGATTGATTGATTGATTGATTGATTGATTGATTGATTGATTGATTGATTGATTGATTGATTGAGGTTCTGGGAGGAGAAGAGGAAGAAAAGCCAAGTCATGACAAAGCTACCCGTTATCCTACAGTGGCCGTAGCGAAAAAGCTCCACGGTTCTAGCCCTTCAGGCAAGCAACTCAATGTTGAAAACATCGTAGGGATATGAGCTACGAATTTTAGGTAGTTAAAATATAAAAAAGTATGAGAATAAATTTTTATTTATTCCTAAAATTTACAATCATTTCCTTAATCATCGTTTTCCGGTCGATTAGATTAGCAGTTTGCCCTTCCACCACTACGAGCGCTAATGTCAGTCATTGAATTGTTTCACTGAAGCACCACTACGAGCGCTAATGTGAGTCAATGCAGAGTTTCCCTTAAGCCCTTATAACTACATTCGGTATGGACATTAAAAAAAACGCTTGAGGGTATAGTACCTACGATCACAGTAGGGAAATAATTATGTAAATAAGGTAATTTGGTTAGGATTTGAATAAAAAAAGAAAACGAGTAAAGAAACAACCAATTTTAGGTTGTTTTTTCGCAACTGAATTTAGGCCGGAAGAGATATTTGAAATTTGTTTTTTAGTTTGATAGAGCTATGTAAGACAACATTTAAAACTTCCCAGCCATTTAGCCCTTCAACTTTCGGCACAATTGAGAAAATTGCTTAATTTTGCGTTTTTCGTAGCATGAGGATTCCTACTTCGAGTGCTAAGAATTGTTTTCAATTTTAAAGAATGAAAACCCCTCTCTGAGCCAGAAGAATTAAACATAAGCAGTTAAAATCACTGATCCGACCGGAAAATGAACCCTGGGCTCTGAGCCAGAGGCCAGTCCGTTAACCATTCAGATAAAGACCCGGGATCCATTCCTTTTCACACCCATTAATTAATTAATTAATTAATTAATTAATTAATTAATTATACCTCTTGTCATTGGCGTACTGAACTCATGCAGAGAGAGTAATTTTAATTTTCTGTCCTCTGCTGTGTTTACAGCCGGCATTATTACCACCATCGTAACATCTCTGTGTTATTCTAACCAATCTTGCTAATTGCCAGCCTCCGTCGATACTAAGCTGCATACAAATAATTGCTCTTTTAGTCATAATGTATTTTATTCTTTATGGTAGAGCTGAATGAAAGTAATATTTCTTTAGTGTACTGAGTGCTGCACCTAAGGAGACTTTTCATTGCTGCGTCATCTCCATCATTCCTCAAGAACAAGAGAATAAATAGAAACAGAGCTGAATACAGGAGCCTCTAAGAGCAGTTATTGTTCTGTTAAGTCAGGTCATCCTCCTTGTGTACCTCCTGTAGGAAGGGGGGGAGGTGGTACATTGGAACTACCAGGGCCTCTCGAGTGCGTGGCTTTGCACCACGAGTCTCTTAGCTGAGTCTGTAATCACCTATAGTCGTAATATTGAAAGATGCGTTCTGGCAATATTCTTTGAGTTACATCCGTTTACTGCCTGCCTGGGTGGGGAGAAGGGAGTAAAGAGTACGGTATGGTTGCCATGGAAACGTTGGTGTACCCTCTGCGGTTGCCATGGAGATAAGCCTGTTGGCCGGCTCGTGTAGCTTTGATTTGCGAAACCTCTCGCTTCTGAGTTACGTACAACAAAAACACAGCGGTCTGAGCGAACGAACAAGTGAGCTGGAAGCGAAGGGAAGGAGAAAGAAATTCAGGAATGTGGCAACACGTTGCACGTGCAATGCTCCTCCCTACAGCTCTGTCTGTCGAAACGCTTCTTTCAATATTACGGATATATCTACTTGTGATAGACTGCTCACTTTTATCTTCCCTACCTCGCTTGGACAACTCTTGTTTTCTTCCGACCTTTACGGTATTAGGTTTGCGAGGCCTCGGTAATCTTTATTTTCACGCCATTCCTGGCCTTTCCCTTTCTTTTGCCGATAATTTCATTCTTCATAAGGTCGTATAGTTCTCGCAACGACCGGCGATTCAAGCGTTAAGCAGGACCATCCGCCGGCTGACTGTTGACTACTAGCAGATGACTCTTATACGGCTGTCCGCGGTCTGACTCGACTATTGACCAACAGCGAATGACTCATATACGGCTGTCTGGGATGCGACTCGAATGTTGACCAACAGCAGATGACTCATATACGGCTGTCTGGGATGTGACCCGATTGTTGACCAATAGCAGATGACTCATATACGTCTGTCTGGGGTCCGACTCGACCTCTGGCCAATAGCAGATGACTCATATACGGCTTTCGGGGGTCTGACTCGACCTCTGACCAATAGCAGATGGCTCTTGTCCAATTGCTTTGTAAATGGCAGACCCCGCGCGGACCGCAGTGTGAACTCAAAAGCGTGCCATGCGTTAACGAGAGTATTGCAAGAACTATACTACTTTCATGTTTTCTACTTTTCCTTCAGACACAAATACCACCAACAACCATTCTAGTTGTGTAGGTACGGGGGGAGCTACAAGATCAGTCGAGACCACTGAAGATTGTGTCACTTAGGGAACCGATATTGCCACGTCCTCCGACATTTCGGAAAAATCTTCCGATTTAAAAAAAGACTCCAAAAAATACTAAATTAGGTGGAAATCTTCCGAATTATCCTCCGCCCTCACTTTATAAATTAAAGCAACCAGATGAAAATATCATTAATTATTTCAATGCAAAATATGTGTTTAATATTCCTTCAGCTGCTGTCGGTTTTATGAAAAACTGGGACGTAGATAATATATTTCACCGGTCATTAAGGCACCAGTGTTAGGAGTTCCTCGCATGGAGGTAGTATAAAAAATGCCATCTGCCGGAACTAAGATGTCAATACAAGAAGAACCACGTCATTCCAAAACAGCTCTCGAAGATCTAACATTTCAAACTCGGCGCAGAATTTACGTCTGAAAAGCTAGATCTTCGAGAAACATTTTGGATGCTGTGGTGATTCTAGTATTGATATCTCAGTATTCGACAGGCTCAAAAATTCAAAAGGTTACAAATCCACGTCGATACCCAAAAGCGTGCCTTATACCTTAATAAATTTAAAGTAACGTGATCACCTATTATATTTATAAAATGTCTTCTAAAAATTTACAAAATCTTCCAAAATTCCAGACTCCTATCTTCTGGATCGTTTTTTTCTGGATCTAAAAACGCTGTAGGGAACAGCTGAAGAGACCTCTGTTAGAACCAGAAAACACCTTGTAATTTCCCAGACGTCACGGTGTAATTATTTTAATGTTATTATGTCTAATTAATGTTATAATGATATTTATCTTCATACGTAATTTTATTATAATTCATGTTTGATCATTTGCTCTCTATCATTTCATTACTTTGTAACTATGACTTTTAAACGAGTTCTGAATATCCTTAACTTAGATTCTTGCGATATTCGATAAGATTTAACTTGCAGTAGATTTTTCTATATCTTGCCACATCATCAAGGAAGAAGAAGCTACAAATTTAGACCTCAATTCCTGGGAAAAGCTGGCCGTGTCCAACCATTCTAACCACAGCTACTGTGTTCCGAGCTGGGTAATTCAAACTGGTCACCGCCTACATTTTCAAAGGAGCGTCCCGTAGCCATGGATACTGAGTGAGATGGCTAATGGGAGGACAGTTGATATCATCGTTTGGAACCATCATTTTCGATATCAGGAGTAGTGAGAGACGTTTCACCTGATTGGACTACGTGTTTCGACCTGTAATTAGAGCCACCAAAGTTTATTTAAGGGCGTGTTGGAGCTCCTGGCGAGGTTATCTCGTATTTCGCCTTAGATCTTATGACTTATCTTATGGTTGATGTCCCTTAGTGGACTAGTCTGATAGTTTATCACTTCGTCACTTCGTTACCACGACGTGGTACTTAGGAATTTCTGAATGATCGGTGTCCAGCCACTCTCATCAGGAATTATGAACAACTCTACTACTAGACCAGTTTTTACCAGTCTAAAACAATAGGTAGCATTAAACTAGCTAGAAATGAAACTACGGTACCTACTTTCAGTAAAGTTGGAAAGTTTATTAATTCAGTATCCTCTCCGCATAACCCAAGGGGTTTTTTCTAACACTGATTCAGGGCTCATATCCAACATATGAGATAGAGCCAAACAGGGAGTGGTAGTTTCGAAACCGTTTTCCAATTAGTGGTTGGTGCACTTGGCAGGGCAGCTTGGCGGCAGATGAAGGTATCCCAACGACGGCCGGTAATGTTCCAGCTACAAGGACGAAGGCGTTGCAAGGACCAGCAGAACAAGGCCACACAGTGAGCAAGCGGGTTAAAGATATTGCAAGTTTCCGTGAGGTAGAGTCATTCGATTTTTTGTTAAGCTCATTTCTAACTTTAAACTCAGTTCTGGTGAAACCGTCGTAATTTTTTGTCACTATTATAAATGTTATTTTCTTGTTTCACTTTAATCAGTCTGCATTAATTAGTCTTTTGATTTCTAATTCTCCTACTTAATGATTAGTGCACTGTCAAAGTCCGTCCAAGCTTATCTATAAATTATTTGTTTTTAGGTCATAACCTTAAAGACTGGCGCCCAATTTTAGCTCGGATAATTGTATTTTTCGCTCAACTGTTGGGCAGGTTGAGGGAACAAATTAAGTAATAGCTCCCCATCGAGGGGCGATCATGAATGTTTACAGGAGACACAAAAGAACTGAATAGTCTTATTATTAAATTACAAATTTTATATTTCATACCTGAATTATATGTTACTTAGTGCAATGTATGAATTATAACAACATCCTTGTATGGATCAGATTTGAAATATCAACCGTCGGATAGGAAGAACACGCTTTCAAACCCGATACGGGTAGTCAGATTTTTGAAGGACGGAAGAAAGTCGGTTAGGCACTCCGTATCGTACGACATCGGGGTGTAAATGATATCTGGTGACGCATTTTGTGATTACACAATGAAATTTATTAAATCTCAGTGAAAACTTGCCCAGTTGAGTTCTAGTTCCTCTGCAATCTGGTATGAACAATGATGAATGGAAATCAGCTAAATTTGAGCTACGTCACCTTTATACGAGAGGATCAATTCACGACTTTCATCACCGTATTTGTAATAAGAAAGGTTTTCACCAGGTATCCAGCGAATGTTTGTGAAATCGGTGGTTCACATTGTTCACTATACCACGTGTTCGACTGCACACAAAGAACACTTCCTCTTTCTCATTATGCTAAAGGTGAAACCTTGTATTGACAGTGAATTTTAAAATCGTATGTTCACATTATGTTTGCTATTAAATATTATTGTTCTGCAATCTGGTTGAGTAAAACAGAACTTCAAAATTGACAATCAGGCAGCATAAATGGCAGAAAACCAAATCGTCGCTGTTCAGGCAAAATGCTCTTCCCATCTATTATTTTCCTTAAGAATGGTCACGCCTCCCAGCCACGTATGGATATTTAGTCCTTCAGAACATTATTCGTTATTTTTCCTTTGCTTACGTATGAAGGAAAATGAACCTTACCGTACCGTACTCTAGGAATGTATGTTTGCATGACTTATTTACGCCCCCTACAGCATAATGTACTGTATGTCAACGGTTAAGTAGTATATTTTGAATAGCACAGCACAATGTGTTCTATCGTTACTTTGTTAATGTTCAGACTCTAGACTTTCTACAGCATGACAAGTTGAAGTAAGAACCTGGAAACTAAGTAATGTAAGTGCTAGTTCCATCTGCTGGTATGACAGAGAGAGCAGACGAGTATGACACAGTAGACAGTGAATGCGCTTTTGCTATCTCGCATTTTTGTGTTGTAAATATGGACAGGCTGGGATTGCATGTATTCTCTTTATTTCTTTTACTTTATAATTAGCTGGATAGGATATTGAGGGAAATGTTAGGATTTATTTTTATTTTATTGGTGTGAATTGTGCAAGTTATCTAGCTTAAGGTTATTCCTGTGTTTTTGTTTGATAGAAATAGAAGGATTAGATTGCCAAAATCATCAACCTCCTGAGTTACACACTCGCAGCGTCGAGACTAAATTTTATTTATTTATTTAGAGAGATTAATGACAGATAGGAGGCTTTCTGCATGCATTACAGGTGCTGTGTGATGTGTGGAGCTGTAGGTGCACCGTTGATTACAATAGGGTCTTTTAATGTGGGTTGGAAACTGTTTGTACAATGATTAAAAAGGGAATCGAACCCTGATTTGTAATGAAAAAGGCTGATGAGATTACAGGATGTACATGACAATTTAGTGCATAATGAAAGATATAAATGAAGTCAATGATGCGGGCAGAGTGCATGCCTGGAAATGTCATGAGAATTGAGTACGAAACGAGAATAGGCCTGTGATTGTATTCTGGAATATTATTGAGAATTAGAATCGCCGTGAAGTAAATGTCAGGCCAGTGAATATTACACGCGTGTTGAGACATAGTAGCATGCTGGCAATATGTACGTTTTAGTATGTGAATCTCCGAGCAGTTGTTGATATATTAGTTCGCTATGCAGGTCAGTTTATCAGCCAAGGTTATGCTGTAGTTGTGAAGTGAGGAGCAATTTCCGTGACACAAACTTGTCAAAACAGTGACCAATTTCCAAGAGTAATCTCGAGTTTTAACATTCTTTTCAGCTCACTGCCAAGCAGGAAATATGTAATTGGCGAAGGGCGCTACCCGGCGCGCAAATGCAGCAAGATGAACGCGATGGTTGCCTGTTGCTTTCCATGTGTTTATTGAATTATATTAATTCTTTTCTCTTACAGGATTGAGTATTTATGTGATTTCATTGTGATTTTGATTTGTTGTCTTGTTGATTAATAGGGAACAGCCCGAGTGCTGAGTGGAAGGTTATGGTTAATCTAGTTCTTACTAAATATTTTGGTGAATCACGTTTCACGTCGAGTCAGTGTAGTGTGTAAGTTTTCCTCCCACCTGATCCAATGTAAATACTTTGGTTATTTTAGCTTGTTTGATTATTGTAAATATAGCGTAGGGAAATGCCACTAGTAAGTTTCGTAGTTCATATCGTCATGTCCCACTTCGTCCAGATTTAAATCACGTTTAAATGCACTTATCACGGCAACTTTCAAGAATATCAATCCGTATAATTGTGATTCTAACAGTGGTGTTACTCGATGTGAACAGGAACGTTGGACTTCGAAACATATCAATATTAAAGTATGTAATTGTATTTTTCATTTTAATATTTTATTTGTTTTGCGTTATTAATTTTTGTTTTTCACATTCCAATTTGCTGATTTAAACATAATTTCAATGCCAATTTCAAGCCGTTTTGTTAATTTGATTTTTATTTATGGTTGTAGTATGATTCGGGTTACTTTATGTAATAAACTCATCTTACCCCATATCAGTGTGTCTCATTCGACATAAACCTCCATTATTCCTGTCATAATACTTATAGATAAGTTATAAACTTCGACTTTTAGACTTACCTACGACAACTTACCCACATCTCTACCTCACTTGAGTTAGTCGGATGCTTAATCAGTAAATGGAGGCATCGCCTTAGAGGGTTCTTACCCCTGGGTACGGTACAATACGAAGACGACTGGAAATCAACCATTGTAGTTCCTATTCACAAAGCGGGTGAAAAGAGCGACTTCAATAACAGCAGACCGGTAAGTTTGACGTCAATCGTATGTAGACAAATGGAACAAATAATAGTAGATTATTTGAGCTTAAAATAGGACTCTTCTGGAATTATATTTAAGGGGCAGCATGGTTTAAGGGAAAGCTTCTCCTTCGAAAGCCAGCTCTGTTTCGTGTGTCAAGATAGGTATATAGGATAAGCTGTACAATGGGTCAAGGATTGATGGAGTAGTAATTGATTTTACTAAGGCATTCGATGACATCCTCCTTGACAAATCAGCGCGTAAGGACATTAACTTCAGAGTGGTGAAAACGATACGAGAACTCCTCAATGGAAGATCTCAGAGGGTGCGCGTGGGAGAAACGCTATCTTCTCCAGTAAACGTTACGTCTGGTGTAGCTCAGGGTAGCGTTATTGGGCCAATTCTTTTCATACTTTCCATGAATGATATGCCTGATTCGATAAAATCGGAAGTGCGCCTCTTTGCTGATGATTGCATCATATACCGGGAGATAAAGACAGAGGAGACCGAACTATTGGTTCAACAGGATTCAGATACGATTGACAAATGGGCGCGTCGATTTCGAATGAAAATCTACAGGAAGAAATTGTGTTTCAGCAAAAGAAAAATGACAGGAAGAGGGATTACGAACTTGTAAGTACTTAGGTGTTACTATTAGAAATGACTTAACCTGGTCAGAGCAAGTGGAAAATGTAGTTAAGAAATCCTGGAGATCGTTACATTTTATAATGCGGAATCTCGAGAAAGCTAATTCTGGTGCCAAAAGTAAAAAATAAAAATAAAAAATGATATGGCGTATGGCTTTTAGTACCGGAAGTGTCCGAGGACAAGTTCGGCTCGCCACGTGCAGGTCTTTCTATTTGACTCCCGTAGGTGACCTGCGCGTCGTGATGGGGATGAAATGAATTATGAAGACGACACATACACCCCGTCCCCGTGCCAGCGAATGATGGTTAAAATTCCCGATTCTGCCGGGAATCGAACCCGGGACCCCTGTGGTTAAAGGCCAGCATGCTAACCATTTAGCCATGGAGCCGGACGCCAAAAGTAAAGCTTATAAATGTTTGGTAAGACCGATTCTCGATTATGGGTCTGTGTGCTGGGATCCGTCCAGGGTAGGTTTAATAAATTCCCTAGAAAAAGTTCAAACAAGAGCGATGTGTTCGTAAACGAGAACAGGAGAACCATTAATTGGGGAAGAAACGCCTGTGTGGACTTTATAAGAGCTACATGGGAGGGGCTGCCTGGACTAGTATTAGGAATAGCTTGAAACCTCCCTCGTACTAATCGAGAAATATTCAAAACCATACAATTAAGACCAGAAACCAGTTTTCCTTCGTAAATAGGACCATAAGGAATTGGGATAAATTACCTACAGTAGTCTCTGATAGATTCCCTTCCAGTATCAAATCGTTTAAGGTCATTAGTGCTAGTGTAAAGTGAATAAAAGCTGTAAGCGGCAGCCACTGAACTAGTGATTTTCTGCTGGATTCAGAATATTAAGCTAGTAGCATTTCTTGTAATCCTTTCTTGCCATGGAATTGTTTGTTGTATTCTTGTTGTTGTTGGTAATTATGTTTTAACCTTACTTTATTTTATTTTACTTTATTATCAGTTGTAATGTTAAGCTAGTAGTAAGCTCAACCTATAATATTGTAAGCTGTAGTGTTAAGCATTGGAAATAATTAAGTTGTGTATATGATGATGTTGGACTTAGAAAGTTAAATTAGTAGAACATTTTGTAATAGTTTCTTTCCATGGAATTGCTTGTTGTACTCTTGTTGTTGTTTGTTGTTGTTGTTGGGTAATTATGTTAAATTTATTATTGCACTTCTGTATGAGACTATTGCCAAGAGGTTATTTCCCATTTGCGATGTGTTTGTTAATAATAATAATTATAATAATAATAATTGTTACGGGTACGCTATGTCACTGTCAGCCAGCTTCTCAGTTGCTCACGCAGGCCGAGGGAACTTCGAGCACTCAGATTCTCGTAAAGTTCCCCGTGTTGTCCGGGAACACGAATGGAATCCGAGGCCTCCACGTTAGAGGCAGATGCGTTACTCCTAGACCACGGGGCCGGCTAAGGCCATAGAATTATGATTATTACTGCCGGGCTTGGTATCTCAGGAGGTAGAGCTCTGGCTTCTGAACCGAAGTTGGCGGGTTCGAACCCGACTTGGTCCGATGGTATATGACGATGCTCCAATACGTCAGTCTCGTTCGGTACACTTATTGGCACGTTAAGCATTTCCCGCATCACTGCATCTCCGAAAACCGAAAGAATAAAAAGAATAATAATAAGAAGAATTTTAGGTCCCTTACGTACTATTTCGGTTTTCGGTGACGCCGGGGTGCTGAAATTTTGTCCCACATGAATTATTTTACGTGCCAGTATATCTACCTGCACGAGGCTGATGTATTTGAGCGCCTACAAATACCACCAACTAAGTCAGGATCGAACCTTCCAAGTTGAGCTGAGCTTCTCATCCCGGCCGAAGGAGTAGTTAGTGGGACTTAATACCAACAAAATGGTATTAATATGTCTGTAACAGAGTGTGTATCCTCTATCATGCAGTTATTTGCATACTTTTTTGCTGGAAAATATTTTGTGAGTTAATAAACATCACACACCGAGCGAACTAGCTACGCGGTTTGCGTCACGAATCTGTGAGTTTGCAGTCGGAACGTTGCGGGTCCGATCCCCACTGTCGTTAGCCCTGAAGATGGATGTTGCGTGGTTTTCTTTTTCACGCCAAGCAAAGGCATAAGTTGTACCTTAATTAAGGTCCTTCACAGTCCTACTCCTGCCCTATGCCATCGTCTGTGTGGCACAGAAAAAATAGCAAAGAAAACCTCATCATAGACTATATAAATTATATTCCTGAGCGTGGTCAATATACCGTACCGTTCTCTGCACTGAACCATATCCCCGCCGAAGTCGCAGACACTATTGAATAGCTCTATTAATTAACTTTTCTTGCTACAGTATTAACAGCCTCTGCTAATAACAAATTTTAGATGTAACCTTTAGGTTAGTGCAAGGGAGACGGAAACATTTCCTCAGGCAGGGAAAAATATTGCCATCATCAGCGAGGGTATTATAACACCAGCCTCCTCCCTCTCTATTCGCAGACTGCGATACATACACCACATTAATTGCAAGTGATGTTACATTCAAATTACTTGGCATTTTTCTGATATACTTCATATTATATGTGACAAATATTCATTCACTGACAAACAGTATGCCCCAATAAACACAGAAATATTGTGTTCATATAAAATACGTCAAAGTGCCATATACATTATTGACCACCTGGCTTAACCTACTAAATTGGAACTGACGTGAAACACAGAGAAAACCGTAAAAATGATGTTTATAGGTTGAACACTATGTAACTTCACATTTAGAATATCTTTTGAAGCCCAACAAGTCATACTTCAACTGCTCACACTCGTCCACGTATGCATGCTTTGGTCCTCGTCGAATTCAAGTCCTGTGCGAGGAAAGAATAAAGACTGGGCATTTAAAACAAGAAATAACCGATATATTCACAATACAAAATGTACAGTAAATTAAAGTTGTATTCCAGGAAGATGAACTTTGAAAATAAATATGAATTTAAAAATTCACAATTGAATTAAATAGATCTTCTGCTGTCTGAAGACTGGTTATGGTTACCAATAGAGCCGGGGTTTTGATGGTGAAAACAATTCTCAGCAGACAAACTAGAGGTCCCCACACTACGAAAAAACGTGAAAGTAAGCCATTTCCCCAATTGTGCCGAAAGTTGAAGGGATAAAGTCTCCGAGAGCTCTATTAAACTAAAAAGTAAAGACATTTTGAAACATCACTTCCGGCCTAGATGCAATTCCGAAGAAACAGCCCAAAATCTCTTGTTCCTTTACTCCTTTCCTTTCTTGATTCAAACCCTAGACAAAATAACTTATTTACATAATTATTTCTGTTATGTGTTCCTTGGTTCGATACTCTTAGGCGTTGTTTGATGTTTGAAAAATTTCCGCACCGAATTTAGCATTGACTCACATTAGCGCTCGTAGTGGTCAAAAAAAATAAAAACTGCTAAGCTAATCGACCGGATGATGATTAAGAAAAGGATTGTAACTTTGAGGAATAAATGAAGAATATATTCTCATACTTCATTATATTTTAGTTACCTAAAATTCGTAGCACATATCCCTAGGATGATTTCATTACGGATTTGCTTGCTTGAAGGACTAGAACGGTGGATTTTTTTGGCAGTAGTAGATTTGAAAGCAAACTAATTTGACTATAACTACAGGAAGTGTGGTCTAACTCACTCTTACGTAACTAAGCGAGAACGGGACTAACATAAATTCTGGTGTTCTAACAGGCCTTACCCCTAATATTCATGCAAACCTCTTACCAGAACCGTTGTGCAGGCTAGAGTATACTAACTTTTTAATTTCTTCAGTAAGTTTGCATTCTGTCCGACCTCGCGGTGTAGTGGGCAACGCGTCCGCCTCTCAGCTGGTATCCTCGGGTTCCATTCCCAGCCGGGTCAGGGGTTTTTAATTGTAAATGATTAATATCCCTGGCCTGGGGACTAGGTGTTTGTGTCGTCCATAACGTTCCTTTCCTCACATTCAACACTCTACACTTCCGCAATTCCAATCATACGCAGGTTCATATCATATGGTGCAAGTAGGGGCAAAATATCTCTATAGGTCAACGCCCCGAAAATATAGCATTTAAAAAAAGTTTGCATTCTAATCTATTACCGCCTAAAATTCTGGCGTCTATTGATCAGTTGCGTGTCCCAGAAGGTATTGCTATTTATCTCAGACTAGCCGATGACGCGATTGCTCTCTCTCTCTCTCTCTCTCTCTCTCTCTCTCTCTCTCTCTCTCTCTCCCAGAGGACCACCTCCCGGTCCTCGACCAAACATATTGCCAGCTTCTCAGCCAGGCATGGCCGCCTTCCTTGCGGGAAGTGGCACCCGATCTCGAACGAAGTTATTTCATTCCTGTCCATTTTCGACAGGCGGGCCGTGAGCTAAACTAGTAGCTCTTAGGCATTTGATTTTTAATTGCTGTTTGAAATTAGAGTTGGGTGGGTTCGTATGTTTTGTACATACGTTGTTAATAATTATTTGGTTCAAGCGCAGAGGTCGCCGAACCCCCAAGGGGCAACCCGAGGAGAGAAACCCCCCCACCCAACAATGGTTTTCCCATGATATCACACCTTTATTAAAATCTTTTATGTACATGGTATTTCAAGTAATTTACATGGTTTCACATACATTGTATACATTCATTTTGTTATTTGTTTTGTATGCATCTTGTTTGGCATGGGTCTTTGTGCCCATTTCTTGACTTTATTTTGGCATTTTCTAACAGTTGTGTTAGTACTGTTCCACATAATATTTCTTAGGAATGTCATTCATGTCGTAGTGGTCACAGTTAAAGAGTCAGTCATTGTCGTCAACAATGTGGTAGTTGTAAACATGTGGTGAATTATATTTTGATCTCGTCTTGGGAACGATTTACTATGAAATGGAGTATTCTAAATGGAATCAGAGAAATAATAATAATAATAATAATAATAATAATAATAATAATAATAATAATAATAATAATAATAATAATAATAATAATAATATGGGTATTTATGTATTTATAATTGGTATTAGTGGAGGTTTCACTTCACTTTCACTTGTTATTTGTGACAGCACTTGTGGTGCCTATGTTGGCCGGTACAGTAATCAGGTTATGTGTCACCGTGGCCAGGAGCGTCTTGAACTATTGTATTGTGATTGTTGCAATTCTGGGGCGGTAACAATGGAGTATAGGTGGAAGTTATGTGATGGTTGGAGGAGTGGTGGTGGTGGTGATTATTGTTTTAAGAGGAAGTACAACTAGGCAACCATCCTCTATATAACACTAATCAGAGGGAAAATATGGAAGGGGTCCGACACTTCGAAAAATGAAGATATCGGCCAAAGGAAGACAAGGGCCACGAAGGGCGTGGAAATGAAAGACTCCCTAGCCCTCGCAAACCTAATAGCGTCGGGGTCGGAAAAGAACAAGAGTTGACCAAGGGAGGTCGGATAGGACAGATGAAAGTGAGGAGCCTGACACAAGTAAGTGGAAGCAATGCCATGACTCAGCTGAGGGCCCCGTGGTCGCCAACCCACGCTCCAAAGTTCAGAGCCCCTGGGGCCCCTTTTAGTCGCCTCTTACGACAGGCAGGGGATACCGTGGGTGTTATTCTACCGCCCCCACCCACAGGGGGATGATGGTTGGGGGAAAGAGATGCGAGTATTCAGGTGTACGGTTGTCGTGTAGGATCGTGGTAAGGAATGAAAATCGCGGAAGGTGCGTCATAAGGTAGACGGTGTGCTATACGTATAGCGTGACGGTTGAGTCTATTGAGCCTAACGTGTTCAGATCGCTGAGCAGTAATCCATGTCAGGGAGGCGTAGGTTATTAATGGTCGGATAAAGGTCTTATAAACGGAAAACGTTAAATAGTTGAGTAGGTTTTAGTTTCCAGGTGAAACCTGTCAGGGATCGAAGCGGTCGGAAACGGCTAATAGCTAATGAATATCTGCAAGATGGTTGTTCCATTGCAGATTATTTTGAAGTTTAATTCATAGATATACTACTAGGTTGGTTTCAATGAAGGATATTTTATACGTTTATGTGGACTTTGTGTCGTGCGGAGCAGAGACATGATTTATTTCGGAAAACAATGAATTGGGTTTTGGTAGGATTCATGGAGATGTACCACTGGTTGAGCCAGGTTTCAAGAGTGTTGAAGTATTTCTGCAGTCTATTCTTAAGGGAAATATAGGTAGGGCTGAAGGCTAGTATGGCAAGGCCATCAGCATATTGATAGAGTCGTAGTGGTGATGCTGGATGCGGGATATCGTACGTGTATAATGTATAAAGGAAACGGGAGAGTGGAGAGCCTTGCACAAGACCTGAAGTTATGGGAAGATGTATGAATTGGTTCCATTAATATTAATTAACGGCTTTCCTAGATTTAAGGTAATTAAATATCAACCTTATAAGGATGGTGGGGGAGGGTGAGATGACTAATTTTGAATAAGAGTCTTTCGTGCCAGACAGAATCGAAGGCTTTTTTAACATCTAGGCATATTAGGGCGGCTGGTTTACGGGTCTTTATGTAGGTATTCACGGATGTTCACGGAGGACTTGATATGGAAGAGGTGGCCTTGGGTGGAAAAGTGGGGTCCGAAGCCGGCTTCAGCGGATAGGAGGAGATGGATGGAGTGTAAATATCTCGACATTCTTTTGCATAATATTGCTTCAAAGATTGAACTGAGAACTGTGAAGAGTGAAATTAGTCTATAGGAATGAATGTCGGACGGGAGCTTTTTAGGTTTTATGAATAGTAATTGATATATTTACCCCAGTATTCTGGAAAAACACCGGTGTATAGCATAGTGTTATAGATAGAGCAAAGGATGTGGATTAGGATTAGTGGAGCTTCTTTAATGTGATGGTAGGTGATGTTATCTGGGCCTGGAGCGGCATTATGTTTGTAGCGTAAAATGTTTAGAATTTCTTGAGGGGTGAGTGGAGCGTTAAGTGCGTGGGCGTAATCTACTTCACGGAAATGACTGATGGGGAAGATGTGGGTACCTTTCTATTATATTGGAGTATTGTAGGTTCTTGAGGGTGTTCGTATCGCGGTATTTGTGGGGTAGAAAGTACTGTACATTAGAATAGTGATCATCAATGACGTCTGCCTTTTCTTTATCTGTAGCAGAAGGGTTCGGAGCGACATTTATGCGGTTGGTAGGTCGAGGTTTGTGAGTTTTAGTCAGTCTTTGAAATGTAGTCCAGAACGTTTTGGAATCGTGCATATCAGAAAGCTCTGAACATGCGGTAGTCCACTGTTTATGATTTATTGCGTTAATATATGAGCGTGCATATCAGTGTTCTTCTATGTTCGCGTGAAGTCGTATTGTCACGAGTACATTGGTAGGAGTTGTATATTTCGTGGGCTAGTTTTAATAAGGAACTGGGGGGAATTAAGGGTTTCGTACGGTGATAGGAATGTCGTGGAATGAGTCTTTGGTAAGCTGTTGTTATTGCTTGCTCTACTAGACTGATTAGTGTGAGTAGGTCGGGCATGGATGTAGGAAGAGGGAAGTTCTCAAGCAGATCTGTTATTGTTCGGCGGTATCGTTGCCAGTTGGTTTGAAAACAACGTGAACATGGTTTTGTTCCAAAATGCTTAACTAACATTTTTATGCCGACGCCCACGAGTAAATGACCAGTGAAATTTATGAGAAGTGGTTTTCGGAACAACTGTTGCCCAACACTCCCGAAGGTGCCGTGGTCGTGCTGGATAATGCCGCTTATCATTTTCGTAAGTTGGAACCTTTGCCGGTGGCCTCTTGGCGAGAAGATGGCATCGTACAGTGGTTACGTAAAAAACAAATATATTTTGAGGACGGGATGCTCAAGCGAGATGTTACATATCGCTTCTCAACATAGAGCTCTGTATGATAATCAGAGAATAGATGAAATGGCAAAAGCGGCAGGTCGGCAGATTCCACGTCTCCCGCCTTATCACTGCGAGCTAAACCCTTTTGAGATGGTGTGGTTCCAGGTGAAAAACTGCATCCGGTATCATAACGTATCATTCAAGAAAAATGATATGGAAAATGTAATAACCGCTGCGCGTAAGAACATTACGGTGGAAATTTTATTGGGCAAATTACGTGAACGAAGTAAAGAAAAATGAAAGATTTGTGGAAAGCAGACGAATTACAGGACGATGTCGACGATGAACAGTTTTTAATAAGACTTTCTTCATCGTCCGGATCATCCTCAAGTTCATCTCCCGAACCCGGTTCATCCAAAGCGGAAACATCAGGCCTTGCAGAAATGACAGGTGTACGTCCAATGTCTGAGAGCGACAGTGATTAAGGTATGTTGTATTTATTTTACCATCCTACAAATATCAATTCATGAATGAATGAACTTAAAATTACAAAATTACAAACGAAAAATGTGGAACTGTGACGCCCTGTGAGTCACACTCGAGCGTGATCTTCACGAGTCGATTTCGCAACAGCGCGCTCCATCTGCGCTGTACTGCAAATTAAGGTTGGAACGCTCAATAGAGAGTCGTTTATGATGATGATGATGATTATTGTTGCTTAAATGGTCCTAAAATCTAGGTCATCGGCCCCCAATCGTAAGAAATGATACGAAATGCAATGACAATTTAAAAGCCCAAAATTCATCCACTGACTAGAATTTAAAACGTGATGATGAAGAATGAAAGGATAAATATGAATTTAAAATAATCAGCGAAGCCAACTCATCATACTAAAACTTAAAAATAATTACACCGAGCTCGATAGCTGCAGTCGCTTAGTTGCAGCCAGTACCCAGTAATCGGGAGATAGTGGGTTCGAGCCCCACTGTCGGCAGCCCTGAAGATGGTTTTCCATGGTTTCCCATTTTCACACCAGGCAAATGCTGGGGCTGTACCTTAATTAAGCCCGCGGCCGCTTCCTTCCCATTCCTAGGCGTTTCCTATCCCATCGCCGCCATAAGACCTATCTGTGTCGGTGCGACGTAAAGCAAAAAAAAAAAAAAAAAAAACAGATACAAAATCGATCCAATAGCTAGAAATCAAAAAATGACGATGATTATGAACTTGAAACAATCAGTAGATCCGACCCGCAATGCCTCACCTTCCCAGAAACTGTATTGAAAATTTGGTATTTCTGACCAAGGGACTGCTCACAATGCACAATTCTGAATCTATGATCCTTGTTGTCAAAGGGGTCTAAAATCCAGGCCAACGATCCCTCCCTCATAATGGTACTTATCGCTAGTAAAGTAGAACTATGGTATTTCTCAAGTTACGGTACTAATCAAGAGCAGCGTAGACTCACGGTGTTCCAAACGTTATGGTCATATTCACAAGTATTGTACGTCGCGCAGGTAACGCAGACCTATGGAGTTTCTCACATAGGTGTACTAATCACAGGTAACCCAAATCCACAGTCTCGCTCATATAATGCTACTAATCACAGGCAACGCCAAGACCCGTGGTGTTTCTCACATGGTACTAATCACAGGCAACGTAAGCCCGTGGTTTTCCGCATGTAGTGGTGCTAATGACGCGTACTGTAAACCCATAGTGACCCACCCACTGTTGCTACTAATCACAAACCTATTGTGTACCTAACCTGGTGGTACTACATGCAAGTAAAGGCGACTCATGGTTTTCCCCGTGTGATGGTACTAATAACAATTACTTCCATGGTTATAATTAATCATCCCTTGATCGTCCCTTTTAGTTGCCTCTTACGGCAGGCAGGGGATACCGTGGGTGTATTCTTCGTCTGCGCCCCCCACCCACAGGCGGTGGCAGTCGTTTAAAGATGCCGGATTGAGATGATGATGATGATGATGATGATGCTCGTTGTTTAAAGAGGCCTAACATCGAGGCCATCGGCCCCTACTGGTACGAAATGAAATAACAAAAAGTTCAAATTCATCCACTGACGAAAATAAAATAAAAAATGTCATGAAGAATGAACTGATGGACATGAACCCAACAAAAAACCCAAAAGCAAACAAACAAAAAAACAGTGAATCAGACTCAAAAAAAGATCGTAAATAATAGTATTACTGACCAAGGGACCACTTATAAAGCACAATGGTGCTTGATGTCCAAAGGGGTGCAAAATCCAAGGTCTAAGGCCCCACAGAATGGTACATGTCGCGAGTAAAGTAGAACTATGGTATTTGTCATGTTGGGGTACTAATCAAAAGTAGCGAAGACCTACTTCGTACAGGGAACGCAGACCTATGGTGTTTCTCACACAATGGCGCCACTCATAGCCAACGCAAACCGTTAAGGTTCCTCACCTAGGTGTACTAACCACACTATTCCGTGGAGTTCCTCACATACTGGGTACTAATCTCAGGCAACGCAGACCCACGGTGCCGCTCATACAGCGCTACAACTCACAGGCTACGCCCAGACTCGAAGTATTGCTCACATGTGTACGACGCACGGGTACTGGAAACCCCCAGGCCAGCCTCTTTACTGCTACTAATCACAAACCTATTTCGTACCTAATTTAGTGGTACTACTCGCAAGTACAGGCAACCCATGGTGTTCCACGAATGATGGTACGAATCAAAGGCAGTTTCATGGTTCTAATTCAACCATCCCTTGGTCGTCCCTTTTAGTCGCCTCTTACGACAGACAGGGTAAATATTAATTTTTTAATTAATTAACATTTCTTTATTGCCCACCCTAGCTGACACCTTCGGTTTACAGGCAATAAAGACTACAAAGGAGAACATACAAACATATATTATCTATTATAACTCTCCTAAAACTACCTATCTACCTCACTAAATCTGCTGCAATGCTCCTAACAAGGGCGGTTGTCCTGTCCACCTGTTAGGGCACCCAATAAAATACATAAACAAACAAAATCTATTCTATCTTTCAACAAAACAAAGCAAAGAGAAAAAAGACAAAAAACTAAACAAAAACACACTTAAACTAATTTGAAGATGCTGCTGAGGCGGATCTCCAGACCATCAACTGCACTTCGCTTTCCTAAAACTTAAATTTCTACTCCCTACAACTACCTAACAAAAGAAGAGAGACACCTGGCTGATCGCGGTATCCTTGGTGATGAGGGAACGCCTTCCTTACGACAGGCAGGGGATACCACGGGTGTACTCTACGTGTGCGTCCCCCACCCGCAGCGGGTGATTAATTGAGAAAAGGCCGCTGTGTTGGAAGTTGAAGAAAGTAAAAGAAACAGAAAGAGGAGATTCTGAATTCATGAAATTTGGAGGAGAACAATTCATGGTATATTCCATCATTTGATTCTAGCATTGCGTGGAAATGATGGAGAATGAAAAACTGCTTTTGTCTAAATCAGGAACAATTTCATAAACTTGCCTCTATTAGTGAGGATGTTGTTAAAAATGAATATCAAGCACCCAAATTTTAAAATGTATAATACACGCTCTCTTACTAACCTTTAGCAGGTCAGCTGCCTATAATCGCCCATTTATTACGACGGGAACTACATTATGGAACTTTGTTCCAAATAACATCCGCAGCAGTAACTATTTTGAGTCTTTCAAGTCTTCCTAAAGAAAGTACCTTTTAGATGCACAAACCAACGGTGTAAATCTGGAGGAGTAAATGATGGTGTGTGTGTGTAATATTGTTAATTTTTTATTAATTTTCATTTAAACTTAATTTTCATGAAATTTTAATTAGCAGTTTGACAAATGTTATGTGCATATTTGTATAATTATTATGTTGCATTCATTTTGATTTTATGTGACAAATTAGTTTCTTTAAAAATATTTAATATGCTCAACAATTTTTCTGCACAATGATGTGGTTAAGTGTAAGAGACGACCATGAGACCTAACTTCGCCACTACTGAAGATAAATCTTAAAAAAAGCAATACATGATACTACGCACAATAAATTTCCAGAGTTTCATTTATTTCTTGCCAACAGTTAACTTTAATAATTCGACAGGCAAATACATTTCGTATCTCTTCAGTCTTTCTTCCTTTCATCTGCCTTCCGTGCTAATTATCAAACACACACAAAAAACAAAGCAATATGATAGCTACTGCATTGACGTAATTCACGAAAGCCACACACATGATAGACGCCGGGCAAAACAAAGTGATTGTACGCATGCGCGAAGCCAGCTAAAGCTATGAAAATCGCCTCCTTAGCGATATGTAAAATTCAGTTTGGCATTGGTTAGGTTAGCGTAGCAGTCTGTGTGTGACATTCCATGTAACTTCATTAGCGCCATTTTTTCCGTTGGCTTGCGCAGCATAGCGTAGGTTCGTGTTTTGTTGTGATTACCTTGCGTCACTTATTCATAAATTCAAATTTTTATTTGCGTGTTCCTTATTGATATTCCATCTTCAATTATCCGTTTTTGAAGTTGCACTGGTCGACACGGCTTGTTTAGCGATTCACTGCGTACTGCAGCCTTTTGCTGCTTGTTCAATATATCTTCTAGGTGTTTCCATTTACATCATTATGACGACTAAGACAACTTTGCTTTTGGTTCGATGAGAGTGACGTAATATATTCTGCCGCAGTTATGATTTCTTGTATGGCAGTATTAATTAGATTCTTTCATTACTTATGATTGATTCTTACATTCTTTTAAGCTTACACCTTTGAACTTTATTTATTTGCTGTTTAGTAATTTTAGTTTAGTCTCTTTCAGTACTATATTGTACTGTATTTTTTTGCACTTTATTATTTTATACCCAAATGAAGTACATTACACGTCAGTTGTTACGTCCACCTTCTCAACAATCTCCTTGTAACTGTATGCACTTTTGCCATCGATGTGTCAGTCTCTCCAGCCCTTCCTTAAACCATTCTTCCGGAGTGCTGCGTACCCGTGCCTCGACAGCTGTGTCCAGTTCTGCAAAATCCGCAAAACGGCTACCAGGCAGAAGTTTCTTCATGTTCCCGAACAGGTGTTAATCACTTGGTGCCAAGTCGGGAGAGTATGGTGGGTGTGGCAGCACCGTGAATCCCATTTGATCAATGGCAGCAGTGAAGCCATGTATCATCACCAGTCACAAGCCTAGCCATGAAAACGGCTTGATCTTGATCATGGCGTTGCAAAAGTTCTCTGTACACGTCCAAATGTCTCTGCTTTTCGTCTGCAGACAAGAGTCTAGGTACCCACGTGGACGACACCTTCCCCAACTGTAGGTGGCCGTGCACGATCCACTGCATGTTGTTTCGGCTAATTCCCGTGGCTGCCTCCATTTCCGTAAATGTGATACATTTTTTCTCTTGCATGGCCTTTTCGACCCGGGCAATGCTGGCTGGTGTTGACACTGTCACATTCCTTCCAGAACTGGTTCCCTTGTCCACCGATGTGCGCCCTGTTTTCCAAGCTTCCACCCAGTTGTAAACTGTTTTCCGTGACGGCACATGTTCTCCACAGTGTCCCACCAGGCGCCGGTGAATTTCTGCAGTGGTCACGCCGTCTTTTCACAGGAACCAAGTCGTATAGCGCTGTCCTTGACGGTTGCTTTTCATGTTGTCTGCTCCTACGCTAACAGTGTTGTTATGAAATGGCTATGACGAGTGCATTCGTTGGTCCCTGTGCGTGTGTTACACGTCACCACGTTCAAAAGTGAAATGTGAACCATACCCAGACGTACAAAAAATAAAGTGTAAAACAATATAGTTCGCCCCTCGTATTTTTATGTGTGTTTTCCTTCGCGTTATTCACCGAATAATAAGGAGCTCACCTGACCTGTCTCTTGGACTTAACATCGAGCTGCTCGCTATTCTGCCTTCCGGCGCTGGCCGGATTTCACCTTCACTGTGCATCTATTCTACGGGCTTGCTAACCAGGCATTCGGCCCAACCGACGACTCTAACTTAACAGATGCTTCAGCTCTTAAGGAGCAAGGACTTGACATGAATTACGAGATGTTGCTTGTTTATTTACATTTCCTATCAAGGCATGCTGACTTGTAACGACAGGTCCATGCTCACCTGCTGCAAGAAGGCTTTGATCAAGCATGTTTATCTAGTCATCAATAAATCTCCTCAAGATAAATTCATACCCATTAAGGATTAATCAATGAATTATGGAACGCTAGCGATTCCTTTGTCATTCTAGGCTTGACCTATTTATTTCTTAACCAATGTTACTATTTGAAAGAGTTCAGAATTTGTTAGGATGTGCCTATGTTATTCGTATTTTCATGGTATATGTATTACGTTGCATTTATTTTGAATTTATATTAAAAATTAGTTTCATTTAAAATATTTAATATGCTCTACAATTTTTCGGCACAATTATGTGATCACTTGCAGGAGATGACTATGAGTCCTAACTTCGCCACTACTTAAGAAGACAAATTTAAAAAATGAAAAAGCAAAAATGATGCGCAAAATCTATTTCCAGAGTTTCATTTATTTCTTGCCAACAGTTAACTTTAATAATTGGGCAGGCAAGTATATTTTTGTATCTCTTCAATCGGTGTTTCTACCTTTCGTCTGCCTTTCGTGATTATTACACACAAAGAAAGAAAGAAAGCAATATTATAGCTACTGCATTGACGTACGAGTAATTCACGAAAGCCACAGACATGATTGTTGTTGGAACTGATAAGAATTTATTGGCCTGTGCTCACTCTTCCAAACTTATCTTTTAAATTTCATGGTTATTGTACCGGGCGGTACACCTCCACGCCGCTAATTTAAAATGTGCGCCAGTTGAAACTCCTCTGCTGGAGGAAGTCTGAACTTTATTGACGGTATTAATTTTCAAGTTTCTCAGAAGATGTCACTACGTGGAAAGTTTGGAGTTTTTGAACTGTGCCACTTTTGATGTATTTTTGTTTTACCGGTAGTAAGAAGTGTGAACTTTCTCTTCTAGAGGACACTACTGAAAAACTACAATGGTGCACCCTAGTGCGATGTGAAAGAACTATTTTTTGGAGAAATTTTTATTTCAAAAGTTTGTTTCTTGTTAAAAAATTTTCTGTTATTGTTTAAGTTGGCTGTATACCCCTCTCTTTACCCTTGTTTTGTATTTAGCCAATCCCGAATTTCTTTAATTAATTTCTGACCAATCTGATGTATCTTCCCCCAACTTGAATATGCTGCTTATCCCTAACCAATAAAGTGATTGTGGGCGGGTGTTTTCTTCCCTGAAATGCCTCGAACTTTCCGCGAGAGTATATAAACTGCTGATTTTTGGGTCTCTGCGCCACTTCTGTACCATCTTTCAGTGTGTAAAGTACATAGCAGGGGGCGGGAAGCGCCTCTTTCTTCGGCAGCGGTCAACAACAAGGTAATGGCCGATTAATAACTTCTTTCTTTGCTAGCTCAGCAGTTTAACTCTCGGGGCGGGTCCGAAGTTTTTCCATAATGTAACCTTCCTTAAAATGTAAAGACCCTTGGTATATATTCTATCTTTAAACTGCATATCGGGATAGAGAGTGCTTAACCCTCTCGAGCTCCCACTCATATTGCTTTGAGGTGAACTTATTTTTCTCAACCTATTCTTCTTTAACGTTATGTAAATTGTTTCTTTCTTAAGTCACCTCTTTAGTATGGGATTAGCCCTTGTATTAACGGCCTAGTGCCAAGTAGGTTTTAAACAAAGTGTATTAGGAGCGCAAGTTCGCCTCCTCTCAAATTGTTATTTTAGAGGTCATGTAATTAATCTTTTTTCTCACTTAATAGACCTCAGTAGGTTGGGTATTTTATCCCTGTGTCTATGTCTTGAGAGGACAACTTGAAGGTGGAGTTTGGTGTGGCCTTTGAGAGGCTTAAAATTTGAGAGCGAGTGGCTCTTTCTTGAAGATTGAGTGTTGTATGCCTCGGGGAGGCTTTTCTGTGTAATTTGGAGCAAGTGCTCCTGAGCATGAATGGGGTTTTCTGCCCCTCTGTTAAAACTTATTTTGGAGTAAGGTTGGGCTGATTGCCCAAGAATTGTGAAGCCGGGGCGCGAAGCCCAAATCCGGTAAATATTGTAACTACATTTTGTTGACTTGCTACTCTGTACCTGCCATGCTTGTTATTTCTTTATTTTGAAAAGAAAATATAACCTTGTTAATTTTACATGAACTCTAATTTCGTAGCTTGAGACCCGTTCACACCCGCACCTTCTTTCACCTCTAACTACCGCAAAAATCCGGTAACAATTATTACTAATTTTTGTAAATAATTACAGGCTAATTGTTCAAATTATAGTCTTGCCTGGACTGGAAACCCTTACTTTTATTTTTTAATTAACTTCCGAGATTTAAATAACTTTGTAAATTAACCTGCAGCTTTGCTGCTGTGGTATGTTAAGTTACTTACGAAATTAACTCCTCTTTTTTCATGTGATAATTACCTCTCATGGCTCATGTAAAATAAAATCGTAGATTTCCTGCCTTTAAATATCGGGCTTAGTCTATATTAATTAATTTATTAATTTCGTTATAAGGAATGGTCTTTTATGGATTAAATTATTGTTCCTGTTGGTTAAATTAGTAATTAAACGCAGAAATATGTTAATCTGCCGTTCCCATCACCAGGTGGACTTCCATTCTTTATCCTGAAGAGATTCTGGTTCATATCCTTAACTAATACCTCCAGCGTAGCTTAGCTTAGCTTCCTGTGTGTGGTGGTCGTAACACCCAGTGTGTTTTCTTATGGAAAAACACTCAACTCGAGCATGTTCTGCGTCCCGTAGTGAACTTGGGTGCAGTATAGTGCTTCAGGAGATTCCAGGAACAATTACCCGGAGCTGTGAACTGGAATCAACAAACGCACGTACACAATGATATGGCCTGGAAGCAACAAACTTTGAACGAGAGTGGAAACTAAATCACTTTGCCTTTGTGCCGGGGCACAGCAACATGTTCCAAATTAGAACTTCCATAAACAATGACGGACCATTCTGCAGCAAGCCCGCAAGGTAAACAATTCAAATGTGGACAAGAGTTTCGATCTATCCATGTGCAGTTTGCAAAGACAGGGCACTGCTCACTGAATGTGCCACTAAAGCTGCGGAATTCTGCAAGTAATACCGGTATTCATTGATTGGACACTCACCACAGTATACCACGAGTTGTCATGGAGACTTGAAAATGTTCTTAAGTGATCTGGGGTGTGTGAATTAAGAAGGAGTACAACTGGGCAACCTTTCTCTCTTAACCCTCTCATGGTCTGTGAGACCCTGTAGATTGTTTGTTTGCTTACCCCATACGCATTGAATAGCTATAGGCCTAAGTGGTGGGTACGTTACGACTAGAGAGTGGATTTCGGCATATGTGCATGTTTTTTTTTTTGTTTCAAGATACAATACGCCCATCTATATCTATATATATATGTCATTGTATGTGTGTGGGTGGGCGGGTTTGTACCACATCTCCTAAACCATGGGAGCGATTTCAACCAAATTTGATACACTTATGACTTAGTATCAGGAGACAAACCGCATGGGGTAAGACACCCCAAACACCCTTAGGAGTGGGGGAGAGGGGTTCATATATAACAAATAAATGAAAATAGTGTCGAATCAATACTTTTCGGGGTCGCTGAGATGAATAGTGACACTGTGATTTTTTTAAAGTCCAAGTTCAGCCCCCTTTGGGGGACACAAACCACGTGGGGTAAGACACCCCAGAAACCTTTAGGGGCGGGGGGCGAGGGGTTTCATATATAAAAATAAACGAAAATATTGTCGAATCTATACTTTCTGGGGTCGCTGAGATAAATAGTGACACTCTGAATTTTTTAAAAGTACAAGTCCAGCCCCTTTGGGGTGGGGGGTGAGGGGGATTGATATATACAAGTAATTGAAAATAGTGTCGCATACATAGTTTTCAGGGTCGCCAAAGTGAATTGTGACACTCCGGAGTTTTAGTATCAGGAGAGAAACCACGTGGGGGTGAGACACCCCAGGCATTCTTAGGGGCGGGAGGGCGACGGGGGTGAGATATAAAAATCATCGAAAGTATTGTCGAATCCATACTTTTCGGGGTTGCTGATATGAACAGTGACACTCCGAAATTTTTTAAACCAAGTTCACCCCCTTCGGGGGGGGGGCGAGGGGGAGAGATATGAAAATAATCGAAAATGGTGTTGAATCCATAGTTTTAGGGGTCGCTGAGGTGAATTGTGACACTCCGGATTTTTATAAGTCCAAGTTCAGCGCTCTTTGTGGTGGGGTGCTTTGGGGGAGTGTTATATTAAAATTAATCGAAAATAATGTCGAATCCATACTTTTCTGGGTCGCTGAGGTGAATAGTGACACTGCGGAGTTTTTATAAGTCTAATTTCACCCCCTTAGTGTTTGGGATGAGTGGGGAGTTATATATAAAAATAATCGAAAATAGATTCGAATGCATAGTTTTCGGGGTCGCTGAGGTGAATATTAAAACTCCGGATTTTTAAGTCCAAGTTCATCCCCCTTTGTGGTTGAGGTTGAAGGGGGTGAGATATAAAATATTATCGAAAAAAGTGTCGAATCCATACTTTTCGAGGTCACTGAGGTGACTAGTGACACTCTGGATTTTTGAAAGTCCAGGTCCCCATTGGGTTGGGGGCGTGGGGGGAGTGATAAAAAAATCAAAAATAGTGTCAAATCCATAATTTTGGGGGCCGATGAGATTAATAATGACACTCAGCATTACTTATGAGGCCAATTTCATACTCTTTGACATAGGGGAGACGGGATACCGATAATAGAAATTGTCAAAAATTAACCGAGATAATGGACGTAGCCTATGTACGTTCCAGCGTAGATTTCAACCAAAACTGATACAAGAATAACCAATATTAATGTCGAAATCCATTGTTTATGTGTCGCTGATACGAACTGTGACGCTCTGTATTGTACCAGGAAGGCCTAGATCCTGGCACATATCAATTGAAAAAACTTTATTTCAGCATACAATTTCCGTCCTGAATGCGAACAGCGGAGCGAAGGAACATTCCACTACGTACCAGACTCCACGAGCGACCAGGCGAGGCCAAGTGACGTCACCTACCGCTTGAAACTTGCCTCCTCTAGAGATATATCTCGAAAGAATTTTTCTTTCGTGAACTTTTTAACGCCTTAAGCAATTTGAACAGGACCAACGCTCAATTGTAGCAGATATCGTAAAAGAAAAATCCTGTAAATTTCAAAGCAATTTGTCCAGTAGTTTCTGAGTTATAACAATATAAATTTTAAGAAGATCGAGCCCTCTCGGTCACATGACTCAGAACACCGCCCCTCCTGGCGCAGATATATATGCCACTAGGTCAAGGCTAACAAGCAGTTCAGTTCGGTTCAGCAGTACAGTCTGGCAGTGCAGCAGTGCAGCAGTGCAGAGCGGTGCAATATGTGTGTGTGAGTGAGACAGAGGGGAGACTGACCCTCATACAGTATGTCCGTGCAGTCTCGAAGGCAGTACTTTCCGTCACATTTCGCGGAGATGAAATTATGGGATAATCAATCGCCATCGTACTTGTAAAAGACGTCGCACCGTAATTAGTTTATCGTGCCGCGACTACGATATAATTCACAGACATTTCGGAGTATAACACGTGTGAAATCATTGAAGTACGAAGTTAAATATTGGACATTCACAAACTAGAACATGACGTGTGGACTTAATTAATTTCACATAATATTAAATTACCACAATAAACAGAAACTGTCGTGTACAATAACTCTAACTACTCTACGACTCATTTTTCTAATACAGTACATCCTTAAACTGTGTCTCTTTATTTACGTGTCATATTAGGACATGACTTACTACAGTGATAAACTTGGTGAATATTAAGAACTTTTAGTAAAGTAATATAATACCATCACCACCAAAAAGTCAGTGTTATTTGCTAGGATAACGATTCAAAGACTGTGGTCAGAGACTGTAATGAGAAATATTACACGTAACTTTTTCAAGTGTTTGAACTGTGTATTTATGGACGTTCTCAGTAACGATTTAAAATAGTGTTTTATTCAGCAAGGACTGTAATCATTCATTTGACGTCATAAAATTAACATACGAACTGAACTGTGTTTAACAGTGAATGATAGCATCTGTAAATACTACTTGCGCTAAATGAACGCTCCGTGTGCTAAAATCACCTCCACGAGCAGCGGAAATCTTGATGAAATTCTACAAGATCCAGCTACCTTCAACATCATCTTATCTATGGTACCCATCGAGGGACGTCAACGTGGTTTCTTCGTGGAACATCGAGTTCGAGTCTTCGTCCGCACCCCGCGGAATGTTCCAGATTCCCATCAACATTTGTAGGCCAAATTTTCTTTATTAAGTGAGTAGTCACAAACTGATTGACTTTTTCTTATCAATCTTGAACAGTGGTTTACTCAGTGCTGCGTGTGACGATATTTCGTAGTTTTTCATCATTTCTCAAAATTCATCTTTTAATGATAAATTTATTTTACATAGAAAAACTCTAGGATTTTCAAGTGTTCTATATTTCAAGGCTAACAAACTGAGAAACTTTCAACAGAAATTTAAATTCTTATTTCATATTTCAATCATAAGTGTGTGTTCATTTCATGAATTAATACTTAGAAAGACTTTAGGTGAAGAACTGACACTTCGTGTTTTTACAAAATACTATAGGATCTGTGGGATTTATTTATTTTCACAAACTGAATTCAAGAAGATTTACGTTAACATTTTTTATTTCAACAAAATATCTGAGTCCTATATTGATATTGCAGGGTGCTGAATCAATTAACATTATTAATAAATTGTTTGGAAAAGGTATAACCATCTATTATTCGCCCTGCGATTCTCTCCTGCTCTGTACCGGCTCCAAAATCAACTTCCACTACCTGAGATCCTTCTCATGCCCTACACCCCGAACTTTTCCTCGTACAGTATACCGTTAAGTCCACGTTCATCCAGCATTGAGGCAGGTGCTGAGAAGGGCTTAAAAGTAAATAGTATAAAATGACCGAGATTAGTGTTTACTCGAAAATTAAATAATCTAAAACTTGAAATTAGATACATCTAAGTAACTCTAAAACTACATAATAGGTCGTAAACTCAACAGAATTCTATAAGCATTCACTTCACACTTAACTAATTGATAATACAAATATTAAAGGTAAATATTTAAAAACTATCCGGGCAACGTAGGGTACTACAGCTAGTAAATAATAAAGGCGATTAGTACCATTTGAAATCGTTAGCTAAGTTTTATAGTGCATAATTATATTTTTTTAAATTTTTTTTTTGCTAGTTGCTTTACGTCGCACTGACACGACACAGATAAGGTCTTATGGCGACGATGGGACAGGGAAGGGCTAGGAATGGGAAGGTATCAGCCGTGGCCTTAATTAAGGTACACACCGAGCTCGATAGCTGCAGTCGCTTAATTGCGGCCAGTGTCCAGTATTCGGGAGATAGTGGGTTCGAATCCCACTGTTGGCAGCCCTGAAGATGGTTTTCCGTGGTTTCCCATTTTCACACCAGGCAAATGCTGGGGCTATACCTTAATTAAGGCCACGGCCGCTTCCTTCCTACTTCTAGGCCTTCCCTATCCCATCGTCGCCATAAGACCTATCTGTGTCGGTGCGACGTAAAACAATTAGCAAAAAAAAATTAAGATACAGCCCCAACATTTGCCTGGTGTGAAAATGGGAAACCACGGAAAACCATCTTCAGGGCTGCCGACAGTGGGGTTCGAACCTATTATCTCCCGAATACTGGATACTGGCCGCACTTAAGCGACTGCAGCTATCGAGCTCTGTTATAGTGCATATTATTATTATTATTATTATTATTATTATTATTATTATTATTATTATTATTATTATTATTATTATCAATAATAATAAATACGGTACATCGCAATTGGGAAATATTCTGGTGGCAATGATCGCTTACAGTAGTGTGATAATAAAGTTAAAACATAATTAGCCGACAACAACAACCACTATAGCAACAAGAGTACAACAAGCAGTTCCATGGAGAGAAAATATTACAAGAAATACTGCTGGTATAATATTCCATATTTTTAATTAACTATTGTAACACTAATTATTGCCCTGCATCAGTCCTTATCATTCGTACATCAAAGCATCATCATATACGAATTCACGCACAACTGAAGTACTTACAGTTCTTAACACTTACTATAGGTTGAGCTTACTACTAGCTTAGCACTACAATAGCGGCATGTACAAATTCAAACGTACGTTAGGTTTTTCAAAATTGTACACTATTACTTAGAGTAGATTGAGCGTATATACGAAATACGCCCATATCGTTGACATACGTGCATATATATGCATAATTGCAGTTTTAATTGTTATTTCGTATAAAACAAGGTGTAATATTGTATATTGATATGCAACAATGCAAAGAGATGAATATGTAAAAATATCGTTCGCCGCCGTAAGCCTTTAAAGTGCATTGTTGTTGACAGTCGGTCGGGAATTTTAACCATCACTGGTTAATTTCGCTGGCACGGGGGCTGGGTGTATGTGTCATCTTCATCATCATTTCATCCTCGCGCAGATCGCCTACGGGCGTCAAATCAAAAGACCTGCATCTGGCGAGCCGAACATGTCCTTGGACACACCCGGCACTAAAAGCCATACGCTATTTCCATTTTTTTTTTTTTTTTTGGACAGTCGATAGAATTAACAAGAGCTTGAAAATGAGCAAGTTCTGTTTTTCGGTGGCGTTTTGCTATTCCGTTCCGATCCTGAAATCATAGAAAAGCAATGTTCTACGAGATCTGAACTAGCAGAGAGGAGAGATCCTTCCTCGATACCTGGCAGGGACCAACCTGCCCGCCCTCAAAAGCATCCTTACTTACAGTATATAGAGGTATTAAAACAAAACATCCTGAAACTAAATAATGCCACCATTTCCTTTGTTCCTATAGTCCTGTTACTAGCAGCAACTAACCAATCCAGACATATTGTCTTGCCCAGATCAATATTTTGTACTTCTAACTTACCTTTACCGATCATCTTTCGTGTTATTCAGTATCTGCGGATAATGCGCCGACGTTGACAAGCCTGCTTAGTGCATTGCGAGCTCGTCGGATCCTCCGTATGTTGTATCTATAACCTATACTGTAATTTCTTCGATGTATGTATATTCAATAGGAAAAATCATGCTAAAAGGAAAAAAGCTAAAAGTATTCCGATTCAGCAGTTGATGTTTGGAGAACCATCCACATACATAGAGGAAAAACAAGTATTTTGGAGAGTATCCAATAGTTCATATGTTTCTTAGTCAATATGATTCCACCCTCCAGTTATGACAATATTAAGTACAGATCTAACTGTGAAACCGAAAGTAAGTTTTGTAGTTCTAATTAAAGCGCCTTTCGTGAATCGTGTCAAATCATGTTGACAGGGTCTATGTGACCCTGTTGCATCGTATCCGTGACTAGTTAGTATGTTATAGTAGCAATATTGCTCGCTTAGTAAGTGTGAGGGAAACTTTTAGTATAGTGCAAAATAACGTAAACCAGTACAATTTCTCATTAATTGTCGGAATCTTCAGAAAGTGACGAAAAAATCGATTGTTGTGATGATCCACCACATTTTTTCCTCGAGTCTCAAAGCATATTTCCATGACGAGGTTCATTGATATATTGTGAACTTGCTATAAAATAATTTGGCCGGATTTTGAGTTCTTAACCCTATATTTTCAATACTGACTTCCTCAGTATAAATAACATTTTGAGATTTTGTTCATTCATTCATCATCTGTTTAACGTCCAGGTTTGACATTTCCCGCGGACTCATTGAGGTATCCCACTTTCATCTCAAGGGCAGTGCCCTGAGGCGTGTGACATTTGGTAGGGGACACAGCTGGGAAGGAGGACCAATACCTCGCCCAGCTGGCCTCACCTCCTACGCTGAACATGGGCCTTGTGGAGGATTGTAAGGGATAGACAAGGAAGAGGGAAGGAATCGTATTAACTTAGGTAACATCCCGGCATGTTCCTGGAGAATAAGGAGGAAAACACGGAAAATCGCTGCGACGTTGGCTGAGGTGGGAATCGAAAACCCTTATACTCAGTTGACATCCCGATTCTGAGTGGACCCTGTTCCATTCCTCGTACCACTTTTCAAAATCCGTGGCAGAGCCGGGAATCGAACCCAGGCCTCCGGGGGTGGCAGCTAATCACACTAACCACTACACCACAATGGTGGACGAATTTTTGTTTTTGGTAAAGAGATTAATAATTATTGTTTGTGTAAGGGATGATCGTCAGGAAGCACCTTGCTTTATTTTGTGGATTTTCTCAGGAAAATATTTGAATAAAGTAATTAGAAACTGTTACAATAATAAAATATACTGTACTGATAATTTAAATGTGGTTTAATAGAACGAAAGACACGGACAAACTCTCGTCTTTTAACGGTATTGAACGCGGGATCCCTCAGACTCTGGCGTACCGTAGCAAGGAGAGTAGACGAAGTGTGACCGAGTGTGTTCGCCGTGCGGTTAGGGGCGCGAAGCTGTGAGTTTGCATTCGGGAGACAGTGGATTCGAACCCCACTGCCGGCATCTCTGAAGATGGTTCTCCTTGGTTTCCCCACTATCACATCAGACAAATGCTGGGGCTGTACCTTAATTAAGACCACGCCACTTCCTTCGCACCCCTAGCCCTTTCTTGTAGTATCGTAGCCACGGCGTCACGTAAGGGAAATCGTAAAAATAAATTGCAAAGAAGGTTTAACACCAATCAGAAGGGAAGAAGGAAGAGGTAAAATTCTCTGAAGAATGAAGGTACCGGCGAAGGAAGAGGTAGGGCCGTGAAGGGTGTGAAAACGAAAGACTTCCAACGCGTCCCAAACGTAATACTGTCGGAGTTTGAAGAGAGCAGGAGTTAAATGAGGGAGGTCAAGTACGGAAGATTAAGGTCACAGACCCGTGGTCGCCAATCCACGTTCCCGAGTTTCCTTTCAGTCACCACTTACGAAATGCAGGGGGAAACCTTGGATGTATTCCATCACCTGCAGCCCCACTCACAGGGGGATTCGAGATCTGTCCGATCTTGAACTACACAAGAACTATCTCTATACTCGCTCACACGTATTCTAAAGAAGATTGTATAACGTGATTTGGACCAGAATCTCGAAACATGTGGTAGAGCAACCGACGCGAAATCGGGAGGTTGTGGGTTCGGATCCCACTGGTGTCCGGCTGGCCATTTTTGTTCTGTACTTAACATCTCTTCAACACGTACTACATGTACGTAACACGACCTAATACGTTGAAAGTCTGTTTCGATTACAACGCGGTCGCGAAAATTCAATATTCATTCAGTGAACGTAATTGTTTGATAATAATTACTCTGGGTGTTTCAAAAATACACGCCATAATTTTCGGGTTCGATTCCTTACGTATTGAACAGGTCAATCAGTGGCAGATTCTCCAACAGTTCTTTACCTATTCTAATGATAAATGATAAAAAAGAAATTGAAAAGTTATCAAATATCACCCTTGATAGATAAGTTATTCCAATTAATAATTCCTCTTCTTATAAACGAATATTTCTGAAAATTTGTCCTTTTGAATTCCAAATTTACCATCGTCTTTCCTATTCGTTAATAATTCCACTCAAGCTTATTCGTGCCAGGCTGAATGGCTCAGTCAGTTCAGGCGCTGGCCTTCCGACCCCAACTTGACACGTTCGATCCTGGCTCAGTCAGGTGGTATTTGAAGGGGCTAAAATATGTCAGCTTCTGTCAGTAGATTTACTGGCACGTAAAAGAACTCCTGCGAGACTAAATTCCGGCACCTCGGCGTCTCCGAAAACTGAAAAAAAAATAGTTAGTTGGACGTAAAGCCAAATGCATTATTATTAAGGTTATTTGTTTACTAATGTCATTCCAAGCCATCCCTCCACTGACACCTCGAAATATTCCGCTTAGTCGAGCAGCTCGTCTCCTAACTTTCAAGTCTTCCCAACCCAAATTTGCAATATTTTCGTAACACTACTTGTTCGGTCTCGTGTTCGAGTTGTTTACTCATGTTGAACGAGGTCTTGCTCTTCCCACAGTCCACAACATGTACTTCATTCTCATTAAGTGCAAAGGGAAGGCCAACGTATGTACATTACGCAACTAATTTATTCACTAAAGTAATTACACCGTACAAATGTATAGGTACACATAGGACGCTTTGGTCCATGATGTAGCACACCAAACTCAACACCGTTACCCACGCTAGTTCAAGTCTCGTAACTCACCGACTCCGGTGAGACGCGTCACTCAGTCTCCCCTTCCACCGGGGATGAAGCAGTCTGATTAGTGCTGACCTCTGACGGACAAGCATACACCTGGCGTTCAACACTCCTCTTCTGTCAGGAATCACCCAGAAACATCGTGCTGCTTTCCTTTCCATCTTTTCCAATTCTCGTATCAAGTAGTCCTGGTGATCGTCCCACATACTACAACCATACACTAATTGGGGTGTTACCCGGGACTTACACGCCTTCTCTTTCACATCCTATGGCACTATATCCTTGAAGGGTCTTGGTCTACCAAGCTACCTTTCGGCCGTTATTCTTGGATTTCTAGGCCGGGGCCACTATCTCATCGTCAGATAGCTCCTCAATTCTAATCACCTAGGCTGAGTGGAACTCGAACCAGCCCTCATATCCAGGTAAAAATCCCTGACCTGGCCGGGAATCTAACCCGGGACCTCCGGATAAAAGGCAGACACGCTACCCCTACACCACGGGGCCGGCCCATCTTTAATGAAAATGAAAATCCACAGCCTGCTTCCAGTCATTCGACCCGGTCAGGAATGGAATGAATGAAGCACCCCCTATAGCGGCGAGGATAGAAATTGTGTCCGCTGCCGAAGCCTGTCGCACTCCTCTGGACTTCCTTACTACAAACACTAAATACCCTCATAGCCATATGAAGAGATCTGAAACCTTTATTTACAACCACGTTTCTGTGACTACCCCAATGAAGAGCTTTCCTCATATTAACACGTTGGTACTTAAAGTGATTCCCTGATTTGCTGCCATCCGATCAAGACAGTGTATACACAGTACTCCAGGGATATATCAACACTACCTGGATTCAATGCGATGGTGGGTTGATGCTTGTATCAACACAACCGGGATTCAATGCGATGGTGGGTTGATGCTTGTATCAACACAACCGGGATTCAATGCGACGGTGGGTTGATGCTTGTATCAACACAACCAGGATTCAATGTGATGGTGGGTTGATGCTTGTATCAACACAACCAGGATTCAATGCGACGGTGGGTTGATGCTTGTATCAACACAACCGAGATTCAATGCGATGGTGGCTTGATGCTTGTATCAACACAACCAGGATTCAATGCGACGGTGGGTTGATGCTTGTATCAACACAACCGGGATTCAATGCGATGGTGGGTTGATGCTTGTATCAACACAACCGGGATTCAATGCGATGGTGGGTTGAAGCTTGTATCAACACTACCTGGATTCAATGCGATGGTGGGTTGATGCTTGTATAATCACAACCGGGATTCAATGCGATGGTGGGTTGATGCTTGTATCAACACAACCGGGATTCAATGTGATGGTGGGTTGATGCTTGTATCAACACAACCGGGATTCAATGCGATGGTGGGTTGATGCATGTACTAAGGGAGGGCATTTTGTACATTTCATGTAACAAAGAGTTTTATGTGGTATTCTGATACGATGATTAACGTATTAGAGTTGTAGAATATTATATCTAACAAAGAAATGAAGCGTTTCTGGACCCATTTTCATATAATATACAGTCGAAATTGTTTTTAATGACTCGGAAGGGGCCGTTAATTAGATGATGGTCGCAAAGACTGTTCTTTGTTCTTCCTAAACATGTCACATATGTCAGTTTTAGGCTGCATTAAAACTCCAAGAAACCTATGTGAAGTGAATATAGTTCCGTTTCCATGAGTTTCGACTTGACAGTTAACCGGAAGTCAGACATTGGTACCAACTTGTTACAAGTGTTAACAGATGATTCACGACACACAACACGAAGGGAAATGTATATACTCGAATATAAGTCCAGAATCAATTATTCTTGGTTCCAACATTCATAACTCACATAGGATGAAAAACAACACATAACATATTTCGGATAAGACTATAAGATAAAAGTAGATCAATGCTCGAACAAATAAAACGGGAGATAACAAAGTGAAATTTATACTCACCATGCAGAAGAGCTGCTGATGGATTCAGTTTCTCCTCAGGAAGGAAAAATCCTACAAAGGGAATGCGGCACTCATTTCTGAGTCATTATCGGCATCAACATCGTCTGTTGAGGTTTCACTCTCCTGGCTATTTCATGCACCACGTAAACTGGAAACTAGGGATTTTTGTTTCACAAGGTGCATGAAATATCCCCTTTCTTATGTAATCGCGAATCGAAATATTGTGCCCCTTCAACCGCTCAACTCATGATTTCTAGCCGGCAGTGTTGGTGCTTCGTCAAGAATGACCGAGTGAACTGACAAAGACCGCGGAAAGAATTGAGCACAGCACCATAGACAGTTGATAGCATGTGGTTACAGAAAACGACAGATCGACAACACTGGTAACCGCAACTAGAGTCTAACGAGCTCTATCGGAGCGATTGGCTGCCTATGATTGGCTCTTTAATAATTAACTTAGCCTCCGCCAAAAGGCAGCGCTCAAATGTCAAGTCGAAACTCATAAGAACTGAATGATAGAAATTCTCATACGTGATGGGAATGTATGGGAGAGGGTGGGAGGCACTAAAAATAAGGGTAGGAAGGTTAAAGATGGCCTTCAGATAATGTCATCGAACTTAACTCGTATATCTTCATTTAAACCAAGCTGAAGCAATATTGGACAGAGGGTCTATTTGCGGCTGAAACCCTGACAAGGGTTACAGACCCAATTAAGATTTGCGATTAGAATGTGAAGCCATTTAAAGAACATAAAAACGTGTATTAAGTTGTACAAAATGTTGGTCAGTCCGGAACTGGAATAAGCGAGCGCAAAATATATATGTATCACCTTAGGTGCAAAATAAATACGTGAAATATTTATATTTAAAAATAGCATCCACATAAGATGTTCTCATACATTTGTAGAGTTCAGAAGATCAACGGAAGAAATATGCGGAAAAGTTCATTTACAAAATAATAAATTTGCAAATGAATCCTCCTCAGTTCCTTGCTCTGATTAAAATGCCGCGCCCGAATGGAAAGTTTAAGTTAACATTTTTGAATAAAAACTCACCACTTTACGGGCTATGCAGTATCTATAACAATGCATCTCGGAAAAATAAGGCTCTTTATTTCAGCACACATATCAATATTTCTAAAAGAATTCACGCATAGCTTTGACAGGTGCAAACTCGTCTCCCCATCCCGAGGCGGTGCAGCTCTTTTCAGGCACATCCCCAATGGAAATGAGCTGCTTGTACAATTTAAACCACATACCAGCCCTCTGCCATTCTTTAATTTCTGGCATTACCGGGAATCGAACCTGGGCCAACGAGGACGGTAGATAATAACACTCACCTTTACGCTACGGAGACGGACCCTTTGACAGATAACAATTATAATGAAACACTGTAAGAACTGTATATTCAATTATATTGGATTAATTACTTGTTAGCACAAGCACATATTTACAGGATATATTGGGTTAGAGTAGTTTACGTTAGACTACGTAATATTAACTAATAATTATTTGTAATTTTACTTCTGAATCACAAAGGACGCTGCTCTAATTGGGATGAAATTCCTTCAGCAACGAATAAATTGAATTACACTGATAAAAGAGAAAGAAGACCCTTGGAGGAATTTTAGACCCAATGAAGTCAATAAGGGAGTGCATTACCTTCCACTAGAGAATATAATAGGAGCTTCATGAATGTGTCGAACAAATACCTGCTATTATGAGGAGAAGGAGACTAGCTTTCTACCGGGCGAGTTTGCCGCGTGGTTAAGGGCACGCAGCTGCGAGCTTACATCCGGCAGATAGTGGGTTCGAACCCCACTGTCGGCGGCCCTGAAGATGGATTCCCGTGGTTTCCTATTTTTACACCAGGCGAATGTTCCAGCTGTACCATGAGCGCTCTCTTCCAACTCCTAGACGTTTCCTATCCCAACATCGCCTTAAGACCTATCTGTGACGATGCGACGTTCAGCAAATTGTAAAAATGATCCACAGTTATTCCCATTCAGGCAAACGACTCTGTGTTGAAAAGATCCTAGGGATATGAGCTACGAATTTTAGGTAAATATATAATAAGGTATGAGAATATATTGCCGGCCCCGTGGTGTAGGGATAGCGTGCCTACCTCTTAGCCGGAGGCCCCGGTTTCGATTCCCGGCCAGGTTAGGGATTTCTACCTGGGCCTGAGGGCTGGTTCGAGGTCCACTCAGCCTACGTGATTATAACTGAGGAGCTATCTGACGGTGAGATAGCGGTCGCGGTCTACAAAGCCAAGAATAACGGCCCAGAGGATTGGTCGTGCTGACCAGAGGACACCTCGTAATCTGCAGACCTTCGGGCTGATCAGCGGTCGCTTGGTAGACCAAGGCCCTTCAAGGGTTGCAGTCCCATGTGGTTTGGTTTGGTTTATGAGAATATATTCTTTATTTATTCCTAAAAATTACAATCCTCTTCTTAATCATAGTTATCCGGTCGATTAGATTAGCAGTTTGCCTTTTTCTACCACTACGAGCGCTAATGAGAGTCAATGCAGAATATCACTTAAGCCCTCATAAATACATTCGGTGTGGACATTTTCAGGGTATTGAACCAAGGAACACGTTACGGAAAGAATTATGTAAATAAGTTAATTTGGCTAGCGTTTGTAAAAAGGACTGTAAGTAAAGATACAACCGATTTTAGGCTGTTTTTTTTTTGGAACTCCATTTCGGCCGGAAGTGATTTCTGATTTTTTAAACTTTGATAGAGCTATCCAAGACTCACAATTTGGGACCTTTTTGAGTCCTTTAGCCCTTCATCTTTCGGCACAATTGAAGAAATTGCTTAATTTTACGTTTTTCGTAGTAACTCGTTGGGAACCCTACTTTATCCCCTGACAATTTTTTTCAACATTAAAATACTAACTTTATATGAAGATGAACCCGGAAGGCCCGAGAAGATACTGGACCTGATATGAAACCTCTCTGACTGAGCGGGGTACACAGATGAGGTGTCGAAGAGCGGGAAATGTAGCAAAGGGGGATGCACTCAAGAAACAACTTGCCAAGCTGCGTAATATCTCGCTGTTTCACTTTATTCACCACATATCTGCCTTTAGGTCTGTCACCAAGTTTACTGATTTCCTTATCAATAACTGTTTACCTAATAATTTCTTAGTTATTTTCAAGCTGGAAATGTATGGAACATGGTAAATTATTCCACTTTCTATAGCCGAATATTTGCCTCCTTTTTTCCTCTTGAATTCCGAGAGCAAGGAAGGAGGGGTCGAAAAATTAAAGAATTTCGTCAGGAATGCAAAGAAAACGAATAAGTCTGAGGGACGGGAAACAGAGGTTGTGTAAACGTAGCCCATAAATGGCTGCAACGATGAATGAATTACTAATAATATATTGGACAAGTGCTGCTCTGTAGCACATGTTATAAACAGGTCAGATAACTCGTCTTGATATGCCTGTCATAGTCATGTTGTTATGTCTGCCGTTTTAAATGGTTTTATGAATATTTAATAAGAAACGAGTTATGACATGCCGCAGTTCGTAATGAGAATTCATCCTTTCTGACGTCATCATGCCGTCTGTTTGGTAAAAATCTATCCATACATTCGCTTTTTTTTATCCTGTAGTTCTTGATGTAACGCTTGGTATTGTATCGCAGGAGGCTATGGTATGTTTTATCGCAATTCTTCTATATATAACAGTTGTCTTGTGACCCCCCCCCCCCCCCCTGACCTGGACCAATAATATCAAGTATCTCGGCCTAACAATGGTCAGAAGTCTTATTTGGAGAGGGAACATAGAACAGGCCCTGCAACGAGCGTGGGCACGTGTGGCCAACCTGAAACCTCTGATTTATAATAGATACATCTCAAATTCCATCAAGAGAAAGCTCTATTTAGCATACTGCTCTACGGGTGAAAGGCCTGGGGCTATTTTCCCAAGACTCCATTTTCCAAAATAAATTACTGAGAAAAATGACAAGAGCCCCCATTCTGAGATCTAATAGAAAGCTACGCACAGAAGTCCGTATTCCGACTATTAGAACTCAGATAAATAAGATCGCCAAGATGACCAAGGCTAGAATACTCCAAGCCCAGTCTACGGATCAGGACATCGCGTTATTAAAACGGGTCATAAGGACCAAGAAGCCGAATACTCGCTACAAGTATGACCCTTCATAAGGAAACAATTTCGGCCTTTTCCAAATTATAATACCACCCTCTCATTAAATACCTAGAAATTACACCCTGAAAAGCGTCGTTTGTTAAGAAGGCTCCTTCCTCTTCACCTTCGCTAACATAAAATTTATTAGTTTCCAAATCACGTAGCGAAGAGGGGGTTTTCTCCCCCGCCAGTGCATGATTGCGATTTTCCGACTCATCGGCTATTCCTTGGACACAGATGAGTAAAAGGGCATAGTTTCCGCCCTGGGACTCTCCATTTCTACGCTCACAACAACAACAACAACAAAAAAAGAGCGCATAGGTTAGTCTCGAAGGAGCGGGTTTTTTTTTCAGGCAAAGAACTTTTTTAAGATACATGGCCTTCACTTTTTCTAGTGTAGCTAGGTTATCCTTCGATAGATAATGTCTAAAGGGGCCCATTCACAGTCGAGCGGGTTGGCGAGCCCGTTCGTGACCTTGGTCGCACTGACCGGCTCGAAGGTGTATGGGGGGTTGTTGAGGGTTGGGCCACGGCCTTGGTCCGTGTTGGCGGTTCGACTGTTAAACCAGCGAACCCGACCGGTTCGCCAACCCGTCAGTGTGTGTATGGCCACTACCTGACCGGCTCACTGCGGTTTCGTCTATAGCTTAATTTGGTTTCTGTGTAAGTTAATTAGGCCTACCCCAAATAACAATGACTTTTGAGAAGAATAAGCAGTTCCGGGAAGAATTTATTGAAATGTACCGGGCGAGTCCTGGAGCTTTCCCAGCCTTCCGTCACGCAATGCCTTCCATGTGTTAGTGCGACATTCGAACACTAATAATAATAACAACAACAATAATAATAGTAATAATAGTAATTTGAAGAAGAAGAATCCATGGTCTCCCGATACTCTCGTACAAATATTATTAGCCTATAGACCATTGTGCTATGACATATATGACTCTCGCGCCTCTGCACTTAACTTGTTAATACTGTAAGTATGTATCATACATTACTACAGTAGTGGCATTTTCTGTATTTCATAATTAGTAGTGAAATAACATTTCCCAAACTAATCACTTTCAAAAGAATATTACGTTTGTTTTATAAAAACGATCTTATAATACATCATCATCATCATCATCATCATCTGTTTACCCTCCAGGTTCGGCTTTTCCCTCGGACTTAGCGAGGGATCCCACCTCTACCGCCTCAAGGGCAGTGTCCTGGAGCTTCAGACTCTTGGTCGGGGGATACAACTGGGGAGTATGACCAGTACCTCGCCCAGGCGGCCTCACCTGCTATGCTGAACAGGGGCCTTGTGGAGGGATGGGAAGATTGGAAGGGATAGGCAAGGAAGAGGGAAGGAAGCGGCCGTGGCCTTAAGTTAGGTACCATCCCGGCATTCGCCTGGAGGAGAAGTGGGAAACCACGGAAAACCACTTCCAGGATGGCTGAGGTGGGAATCGAACCCACCTCTACTCAGTTGACCTCCCGAGGCTGAGTGGACCCCGTTCCAGCCCTCGTACCACTTTTCAAATTTCGTGGCAGAGCCGGGAATCGAACCCGGGCCTCCGGGGGTGGCAGCTAATCACACTAACCACTACACCACAGAGGCGGACCTTATAATACATCACAATCAAAATTGCGTAGGCCCACTTACGTGCAAATATTCCGACTGCAACGTATCGAAGATTGCCCAACACGTCTCAGGAATGATTTTTCCAAGTAGCTGAGGAGATATTACACTGCTAAATTTCAGGTCTTCATAGCTTCACCCTGTCGCTAGAAATCGCAATGTTACAATTAACCTCTCTTCAGCACAGATGGTATCTCTCATGTGTGTCTCCTGTTTCTCTATGTTTGGCCGAATCAACTCCAACAATTTTTCGCAAAAACTGTCGCTATCCATACGCAGAAAGTTCTTATAATCTGCAGGCTCTTGTACGCACAGAGTTCTTAATAGGCTGACGTGTGAAAATCCTGGTTTATCTCTCAACCATTCCTTCATTCACACACGTTCCTTCTTCTTTACATCATTGCACAAATTCTGCAACAGCTACAGCCACTTTGGAATGTTTTCGTTGGGCCATAACAAAAACACTTTTTTTGCTAGTGGCTTTACGTCGCACCGACACAGATAGGTCTTATGGCGACGATGGGATAGGAAAGGCCTAGGAGTTGGAAGGAAGCGGCCGTGGCCTTAATTAAGGTACAGTCCTAGCATTTGCCTCGTGTGAAAATGGAAAACCAAGGGAAAACTATCTTCAGGGCTGCCGACAGTGGGATTCGAACCCACTTTCTCTATAACAAAAACTAGGCAATGCACATACTATTTGCAATACAGACTGGCGGACTGGTCCGCCAACGGGTTCGCCAGTGTATGGTCACCGTCGAGCCAGTCGGGTTCGGGGTGTGGATTTTATACATGGACGGGCTCGCCAACCGGATCGACTGTGAATGGGCCCCTTAAGGCGTATGTCATGACAAGGTCTGTTTGTACGTAGACTTGTTTCTCTTAACAGCATGCAAGTTATTAGGAACGCTCTGCCATTTGTTGAATATATTTGGAAGCTGGGAAAGGTTAGACTATCAAAGAGTATCTAGCACGGAATAGTATCCTTTCGTGATCAGACTTGGCTTGACAGGTAGTAATCAAACATGGCAGCAATGCAATGACATTACTAAGGATGAAAATCACATATCAGAATATTAATTAAAGTGATAGTCGCTTAGCAATCTGCTAAGTTCAGAATGCATTGCCGGTTAGGGTAAGCCTTCGCCTGTCATTATTAGAGTGATCATTTAGTGATTTGATATTATGATTGCTCAAAGTTGGCTGAACTTGGAGAACTATCAGTGTCTCATAATTCACCGGCAGGTAATCCCGAAAAGAATTAATTTTTAAAACCAAACCAAATATTGACGATCCCTTTACGGCCATTGTATAAAGCATAATTACGGGGGTTGTACACAAAATTATGTATCTAATCTTCAACATTCATTTTGTGACATAAAACGAAATTCCCAAAAAAAATGTCAGTTACGGGATTTGTAAACTAACCGATTCAATTAGAGGCGCACGTTGACCAAACATGATCTCGCGCCAAAAACATGACAGAGCCACCTTCCTCCGGGATGAAAGACTCGATCTATCTCTCCCTGGTCCGTTCGGAGACTCCAATGCTCCTGTTTGTGACTGAAAACTCATGGTGACCTCTTCAGAGAGAGAGAGTACACTTCCACTGTTCCTGATGTCACGGCTGTGATTTGTTTCCCACCTCACACGGGTTGCCCTGTCGTGTGGTTTGAGAGGAGGTTTTCATTCCCACCGCTTTGACATCAGTCCTCCATCGTGCAATCAGTTTTACAAATGCCTGATCTGACACATTCAATCCGATGGCCCTCCGCAGATCCTGGCGGAAGGAGTGACAGTATCAATGTTGCGAGTTGTTTTGCTTGGGTGTCCCATCCGTTGCAGATCGGTAAACTTTTCCTAAATTCTCGATGTATCACCCAGACGCACTACAACCATCTGTCACCACCAATGTAGCAACGATGTCACGATTTGAATGTGTCGATAACACAAATTGGTACTCTTGTCATTTTGGAAGTGAAGCTTCCGTGGTCTGTTGAGCTACTTGGTTATTCTTTCGGGTTGATTTAGTTGCCTCGGGACTAATTACCTCGGATTGTGTAGGGGTATTTCAGCCACCTCTACCAAGAATAGTGTAATTTATTAGAAACATCAGCAAACTGTACGGAATGTACAAAAGAAGTTCAACCCGGAAGAAGAACTAAATACTCCTGCCATGTTTACCGTCACGTGCTGCTATACACCTTAATATGTTTACCTCAGTTCTTCACGTCCTGTCTGTCCACCACTGATTTCATCGAATGTATAGAATAGAATACTCCAATAATAATAGAATAATCCAACGGGCGAGGGGAACGGACGTAAAGTGCTGATAACGAGTTAAGAGTGAGCGCGTGTGAAATACAAGATAGAGAGTATCTATGGAACAATACAGGTGCGCTATAGGGGGGTAGAATTGCGGGATAAAAACCACTGATTTTATAAGTTATGTTGCTAAAGTTACCGACACGACAAATATCTCCTATGGGACAAATATCGAACCTGACCTGAATTTACTAATCACTATGTGTCTCACAAGGAATCCTCACGAGTTCGAGGTCGTGAACGGCCAATGGTACCGAATGCGTTCGAATCCCCATCCACCATCTGCCCCGCATGCGTTCGCCTTTGATCATCGTGTCGCTAACTTTTGTGGTCATTGTGGCGCGTCATTTTTCATTCGGTGCTCATGGTGCAGGTTTAAGGTTTGTTTTTGTTGACGTCGATGAATTCCATTTTGTGAAGTGTAACACATACATTCCATAAAAGTCTGATTCTGCACCGCGTGGACGCTAATTTGCCGTCGCACTCCTAGGCACATGGTGCGTTATTAGCAGCTAATATTGTTTCCTGTCTCGACTGTTACTACAGCACGTTCAAATGCCCAAACTAGACATCGCACCTGCGACCCCGCACTCGTGGAAGTTCCCTCTCAGACTTCGTCCTACGGCGCATACTGTAAACATGTTTGGGATACCGTTACATATACAGTGTGAAATCTTAATATGCACAACTTCTTTTGAGCTCTATAAATGTACGAAAGCTTTACGCGCAGGGGAAGTAAGTAAGACTGTCGATAAAGGAATGCAAAATACATCTATTCAATATTTATCCGCATGTCCTCTGGTGTCTACTTTGAACCGCCTCTTTCCTTCAAGAGACATCCTTTCAGTATTTATAATGATTTAGTAATCTAAAATAGTACTTATGGAAATACAATATTACTTCAATGGCACCTGAATATACAGCCCTACCCGCACCACTCAGCGGCCTTTGTATTGGATGTTTACTGTGCCGTCGCGGCGCTCGATACGGAACGCTTCCATTAACATAAATGAATTGGAAAGATATTTCTAATTTTCCAGTGCACACAATTTTATGTCATAACATGAGATCAGTCCGATAATCAGTGTTTCACAAAGTGTCTGTATAGAATAAACACAAATACAAGTTCTAGTACATATTTTTCTTTTGCTATTGGCTTTACGCCGCATCGACACAGGTAGGTCTTATGGCGACGACGGGACAGGAAAGGGCTATGACTGGGAAGGAAGCGGCCGTGGCGTTAAGGTACAGCCCCAGAAGTTGCCTGGTGTGAACATGGGAAACCACGGAAAACCATCTTAAGGGCTGCCGACAGAGGGGCTCCAACCCATTATCTCCCGAATACCGGATACTGGCCTCACTTAAGCGACTGCAGCTATCGAGCTCGGTTCACATAATTTATTTCCTCCAACGACGTTCCAAAATGACACTTTCCGTTAAGGTTTATAAGTTCGACACTAAGCAAGTAAGCTTCATCATACAGATGCAAAATACCGTCCAGTAACAGTAGGCCGTGACTCCTGGACAAAAGACGTGGAGATAAAACGATGTATAGAGAATGGTCTTGGTACTTTTATGATATTCAAGGAAGTCCGTGCATGTAGAGATTTGGACGTTAATCTTAAGCTAAGGCTTGTGGGATGCTTCTGGTCTATACACCTCCGTATTGTGTTGAGGGGTGGACGCCAAAAATGGCTACAACTAAGATCGGGCCGTTTGAAATGTAGACTTACCGCAGGATCCTTGAAACACCACGGACAGAAAGTGCCAATATGAAGAATTCCTGACACTTCTGACCCAAAGTCCGTTAACATTTGACGAGGTAATACTTCACGGAATATTCTAGGTAGAGAGGTAATAACTAACACACATGATTGGTATGGGAACGGGTTTTATTGACACCAAGATAAAGTACACAAAATGACCAACAGATAGCGCAGGACAGCAAAGCGTCTGTGATGCCGCATGAGACACGTGAACGGTATGAAAGAAGCTGACATGAGAGAGGTGAGAGGGCGTCAGATGCGCCTGCAATCGCGGCATGTCATACTTGGCCTCCCTGTTCCCTGACCTCAATCCATATGATTATTTGTTGTGGAGTTACCTGAAGTCTACCGCGATAGTCCAACCTCATTAGGGATGACGGCAATTTCTCACCATACGTAGGATATGCTGTACAATGCTGTTCACAACAGTGTCCCACGAAAACTGTTGTTGAAATACGGCCGACTAGTTGAGCATGTGTTATAAAGAGCATTGCCGTTGATAAACCTCGATTATCGCGCTAATTGTTGATTGTGTATTGTTGGTCATTTTGTGAACTTTATTTTGGTGTCAATAAAACCCCATGTCATGCCACTGCTATAACTACTAGATACAGTTAAAAGGAGAAATTCTGTTTGCAATCATTATGAACATAAATAAGTAGGATTTGTTGATCTGATAATAAAGTCATATTTTAACTTGTAACTGAAGGCAGAACCGATGTTGCCTTAGGCAAGAAAGTTTCCGTTGACAGTGGACAGTTTGCTACGGTTCACACGCCTGGGGTAGCTCATGACAAATTTTGTATTTAGCGTAGCCACGAGGCTTCGAGCTTTCTTCCGTATTCGCTAGCTACCGTGTATTGGTGTGGAAGGGATGACTATGTAGAAGGGAGACGCGTGTAAATGATGAGTTTATTTAATTCGACGTAAGGCTAGTGGCTGCCTGCCGTCATTTCTTGATGGATACAGTACTTTTGCATCCATCTCTCGGCACAGGCCAGAGTAAAGTGTAGCTTCCACCGAATTGCCAGTCAACATTCATGGCTGTGACAATATGGAAGTTGCTGGGGTATGGGTAGTGCTGAGTAATGACGTTCAGAGCATGACTAGTGCTTCTGAGTGTTATGAAAGGTGCTGCTCATAGGGTCAGTCGTGCTGCAATAGTACTTTCTGACCCAGTGAGGAAAGCAATGGCAAACTACATCACTCCTCATCTTGCCTAGTACGCCTCATTTTGGTGCTGCCGTTGGTTTTTGGGGTTTCCTTATAACCGCATAACCTTTGGTGGTGCTATTTGAGGATCCAACCAGCGTCTGGGCTGATGACCTAACCGACAGACAAGGCTAGTGGAGTTGTCTTTTATTTGTGGTAATTTGAACGGATCTGATGGAGAAGCAGCAGCATCTAATTGCGAGGTAGAATGTCTGATTGCAAGTTTATTTCAATATGTTCACCAGAGGCTTGATGCCGTTTTCTGTAGATGTATAGGTAATATACAGGGTGAAGCGTAATTCGCGCACTCGGGCGTCGCAGCGCGACTCCTCACATGCCAGCAATAAAAAAATGTCTCTTACAAAATTTCGTCTTGCAAGTATATCCGGCAGAAAAACGACGTTGAAGAGTAGCAATCTGGCAACACTGTAACCACATGTATGGTAACTACCTCTGTCAACAGGTGCTAGTCGTACTGTACAGTTGGTGCAGCGGATAGAGTTTTGGGTTACCATGCAGGAAGTCGAGTGGTCGATCCTGGGTTCAGGCGTATGTTTTTTCTTTCGTAAATGTAGTCCAGGTGGTATGGTATCTGGCATCTTAATCGTCAACAGCGATTGCAGTGGGTCCTCTAGAAACCATTTGCACTTACATACTACGATCCTAAAAATGGACGAACAATCGTTTTCATTGGTCAGCTTTGAAAGGCGCCCTTTCCACGTCGTGAGCGTGAATTTATTCGCAGCACTTCATCTACTAGATGTGAAACCTGTTTATTTCAGCTGTCTATTTCTTATTAGTCTAACCAGGTATTTGTTGTTTCAGCGTTACAAAATGTTGTAAATGCAGGATACATGTCACCTCACAAACGGTGTCTTACTGTATTACAGTAGGTAATGTCAGATGGAAATTAGCAAATAAAAATGCGCCTCAACCCAGGATCGAACCATCGACCTCCTGCATGCCAGCCAAAAACTCTACCCACTGCACCAACTGTACAGCACGACGAGAACGTGCTGACAGCGGTAGTTACCTACATATGGTTACAGTGTTGCCAGATTGCTACTCTTCAACGTCCGTTTTCTACCGGATATACTCGCAAAACGAAATTTTGTAACAGACATTTTTTTTATTGCTGGCATGTGAGGAGTCGCGCTGCGACGCCCGAGTGCGCGAATTACGCTTCATCCTGTATATAACTAACTTAATAGTTATATGCAGTCCCTAGTGTACTTTGAATTCATAATTTAATTTTATTACATAATTCGAGAATTTTGTTCGAGAATTGAATCATACGAAGATGCATCTAACACCACACAGAACTGTTGTGTATACATCAACAGTCTCTATTTCAGCTATCAGGACGTGTGAAACTAGAGAAGACAGCATGCCTGAATATTGCAGGTTCTTCAGTAAAGTCTTCCAATATCTGACAATGAATTTGATTGGACGTGACCACATGGAGATCATTACACTCGGACAGGGAAAGTAGGCCAACTCCCGGTGTGTAAGAAGATGAGATAACAGAGTACAGCTTCCAACTACAAACCGTACGGAGTGGTTCCAGGAGTACGAAGTTCTACACTGGTGGTTGCATACATAAGGCAATTATAGCATTGGACATGTTATACACAAACAACACGAAGAAATTAATCAGCGGCGATATCATATATAATTTACGTTAAATATTAATAGCTTTTTAAACTGATTTCAGGTTTCCTTGTATGGTACAATAAATCTCTCGGGGTATTGTTTTATTCCATTAAAGTAATGCCAGTTGATTTTGATGTAAAGTATAGTTATGAGTTCAGTTTCCTTTTAATAATAGTAAGTGCAATCCTCAATTGTGAAAATGCGACCACAATCTACATCTTTCTGGTCCGTATTCCTGTACATTGCCAGGTGTGTGAGTTTACCACCCCATGCCTTGAGAATAATAAATACAAGAGATGTGCTCTCCGAATTCGTCACTTAATACAGTGGCTGGCGCTCAACTAATTTAAAGAGCAATTATTTGAATGTAATTATTAGTAATAGCAGTGGTAGGGAAAACCGCAAAATAAAGACACAAATATTCTGAACAAAAAAAGGATGATGATGATGATGATGCTTGTTGTTTAAAGGGGCCTAACATCGAGGTCATCGCCCCCCCCCCCCAAAAAAAAGAGAAGCTTTGTGAAGCTTATATGTTTCTTAGTGTGTTCTGAATCACACTATTGCCGCAAAAGGCTGGGAATGTGCTGCCCTTATGAAGTAAGTGTATTTTCAGTGCAGATAATATTATCCGTCACTTTTGTAGCAGTATTATATAAACGTACCTTATAGTGCCATTCTTGGCCTTTCAATTTAGTCTAAAGAATATAAACAATATTTTAATCGCATTTAAACTCAAATAAAAGGTGTACGTATCACAGTCATCAGTGTGTTAACAGAAAAATCAATATCCATGCGTGTTCATATCAAAAAGAGCAATATTAACTGGTGCGGGGTTACCCGTGGACCAGCAGAGGTGAAAGAAGGTGCCGGGGTGAATTGGTCTATAGTTCAGTTATTATGAGTTTCGACTTGACGTTTGAGCGCTGCCTTTTGGCGGAGGGTAAGTGAATTAATCAACAGCCAATCATAGGCAGCCCATCACTCCGATAGAACGCGTTAGACTCCAGTTCCAGTTAGCAGTGTTGTCGATTTGTTGTTTACTGTAACCACGTGCTATCAGCTGTGTGTTGTATTGTGCTCAGTTCTTTTCGCGGTCTTTGTGTGACTCTGTGCTAGGTTGTTGTTCGTTTATTTTTCGTAGTGTAGAGTTTATAAATGATTTGTTTAGTATGTTTAATAGTATAGCGCGTTATATTGTAGTGAATACTGTATGACAGGTGATCTAGTTTATATAGTAGCTTAGTTTAATATTTCGTTCGGTAGTTGTATAGTAGGTTAATTTTAGACCCGTGTGTGAATTTGATATTCTGTCATGTCGACGCCTACGTATAAGGATGAAGCTCCCAAGAGAAGAAAGCCCTTCGGACGCGGTACTCCACTAAAGAGCCAGGCCCGGGAAATTGTTTGTAATGTTAGGGAGTCATTCTTGACGAAGCACCAACAATGGTAGCTAGAAAGAATGAGCTGATTAAGTGGGAGAAAGAGCACAAGATTTCGGTTCGCGATGATATAGGGAAGGTGGATCTTATGCATGTCTTGAAACAAAACAAGCCCTAGTGCCTAATTTATGTGGTGGATGAAATAGCCAGAAGGAACGGGCATACAGTAGTTCACCTTCCAATATACCAATGCCATTTTAACACCTTATAACTGATTTGGGCCCAATAGAAGAATTATAAAGCTGAGAATAACCGACTTTTCACAATTTCGGAAGTTGAAAGACTTATTTTCGAAGCAGTAGGCCGTATAAGTGCGGAGGACTAGAGCAACGTTGTGAGATGATTAAAGCTTGGGAGAAAGAACGTCTCACAGACGATTATGTTGAATACTTTATTATCTCTGTAGGATCAAGCGAGAGTGAAACCTCAACAGACGATGAAAATACCGATAGTGACTCAGAAATGAGTGGTGTATTCGCTTTGTAGGATTATTTCCTTCGTTACGGGAAACTGAATCTAAAAACAACGCGAGATCTTATACACTGACTGACCGAGCAAATGCAACACCAAGAAGGAGTGGTCAGAACTTTATGCCAATTGCAGGGTAGACTGACGTCACTGAGGTATGCTCATGATGTGAAATGCGCCGCTGTGCTGCGCACGTAGCGAACGATAAATGGGACACGGCGTTGGCGAATGGCCCACTTCGTACCGTGATTTATCAGCCGACAGTCATTGTAGAACGTGTTGTCGTGTGCCACAGGACACGTGTATAGCTAAGAATGCCAGGCCGCCGTCAACGGAGGCATTTCCAGCAGACAGACGAGTTTACGAGGGGTATGGTGATCGGGCTGAGAAGGGCAGGTTGGTCGCTTCGTCAAATCGCAGCCGATACCCATAGGGATGTGTCCACGGTGCAGCGCCTGTGGCGAAGATGGTTGGCGCAGGGACATGTGGCACGTGCGAGGGGTCCAGGCGCAGCCCGAGTGACGTCAGCACGCGAGGATCGGCGCATCCGCCGCCAAGCGGTGGCAGCCCCGCACGCCACGTCAACCGCCATTCTTCAGCATGTGCAAGACACCCTGGCTGTTCCAATATCGACCAGAACAATTTCCTGTCGATTGGTTGAAGGAGGCCTGCACTCCCGGCGTCCGCTCAGAAGACTACCATTGACTCCACAGCATAGACGTGCACGCCTGGCATGGTGCCGGGCTAGAGCGACTTGGATGAGGGAATGGCGGAACGTCGTGTTCTCCGATGAGTCACGCTTCTGTTCTGTCAGTGATAGTCACCGCAGACGAGTGTGGCGTCGGCGTGGAGAAAGGTCAAATCCGGCAGTAACTGTGGAGCGCCCTACCGCTAGACAACGCGGCATCATGGTTTGGGGCGCTATTGCGTATGATTCCACGTCACCTCTAGTGCGTATTCAAGGCACGTTAAATGCCCACCGCTACGTGCAGCATGTGCTGCGGCCGGTGGCACTCCCGTACCTTCAGGGGCTGCCCAATGCTCTGTTTCAGCAGGATAATGCCCGCCCGCCCACACACTGCTCGCATCTCCCAACAGGCTCTACGAGGTGTACAGATGCTTCCGTGGCCAGCGTACTCTCCGGATCTCTCACCAATCGAACACGTGTGGGATCTCATTGGACGCCGTTTGCAAACTCTGCCCCAGCCTCGTACGGACGACCAACTGTGGCAAATGGTTGACAGAGAATGGAGAACCATCCCTCAGGACACCATGCGCACTCTTATTGACTCTGTACCTCGACGTGTTTCTGCGTGCATCGCCGCTCGCGGTGGTCCTACATCCTACTGAGTCGATGCCGTGCGCATTGTGTAACCTGCATATCGGTTTGAAATAAACATCAATTATTCGTCCGTGCCGTCTCTGTTTTTTCCCCAACTTTCATCCCTTTCGAACCACTCCTTCTTGGTGTTGCATTTGCTCTGTCAGTGTACATGGTGAGTAGAAACTTAATTTTCTCACTTTTTATCTGTTCGAGCAATGACATGTTTATCTTGTAGCCTTATCATAAATGTGTATTATTGTTCATCTTATGTGAATCATGTGTGTTGCTACAAAGAATAACTGATTCTTCTTCTTTCTTCTTTCTTTTCCTACCGCTTCTCCCACACCTGTGGGGTTGCGGGTGCGAACTGCGTCGCACATGTGGATTTGGCCCTGTTTTACGGTCGGATGCCCTTCCTGACGCCAACCCTATATGGAGGGATGTAATCACTGTTACGTGTTGCTGTGGTGATTGGTAGTGTAGTGCGTTGTGTGAATATGAAGAGGAGAGTGTTGAGACGGACACAAACACCCAGCCCCCGAGCCAGAAGAATTAATCAGAACTGATTAAAATCCCCGACCCAGCCGGGAATCGAACCCGGGACCCTCTGAACCGAAGGGCAGTACGCTGACCATTCAGCCAACGAGTCGGACCACAAAGAATAACTGATTATAGACTTATATTCCAGTATTCGCATTTCTGTTCGTGTTCTGTATCGTAAATCAGCTGTTTGTATTCGTAGCAGTTTGGCACCACCGTCTGACTTCCGGCTAGCTGTCAAGTCGAAACTCTTAAAAATGGGACTATAACTACTAGGTCAAGAAATAATTTAAACTGAAATGGAAGGTTATATTTTCAAAAAATAAGTTAACAAATTCTCATTTAGTGAGATAACAATGACAGAGCAATTTAGAAACAAGTCTTAGAAAAATCCAAGATTTCAAAACCTTAACACACTTGGGCGACAAGCCCCTAGTTTTACAATTTTTGAGCTTCCAGCTCAAACTTTACAGAAGGGCAGAAATTTACAAAAGGGCAGAAATCCCCAAAATACCAGGAGCGCTTGTTCCCAACACACAATATCAAACCTGCCAGAGGCACTTTTACAACACTAGAAAAGAGCAGACGTGCTCTCAGTTTTTGAAAGCCTATGCAAGGTGATATCAGAAAATTACAATCACTTGCAATTAAGGCACAACTTACAAATTTGAAACAGGGGTATCTAGTACCCGACCTATTGGGCCGTTGCGGAAAGAAACAGGTTAAGTAAATGGCCCGAAACACAAATTGAATGGAGGCGAGTACTTGCACTCCTAAAAATGCATTCTAGAAACCTAAGGGGCACTAGGCCGATGAAACAGGGGCTATTCCCAAACTCGTATAAGAAAGAAATTTAAAATATTACGGCGAGGAAGAAAACCAGTTACAAAACTTAGTCACCTCAAACCAATATGAAGGGGAGCTCGAGAGGGTACCTCACTCTCTATCCCCGATTTACAGTTAAAGATATTATGAAGTCTTTACATAAGCCGGCAGAAATTACATTTTCAGAAAGGTAGGTTACATAGTTAAAGTTTCGGAACTCCCCCTCGGGTTAAACCGCAGAGCTAGCAAGAAATAAAGATGTTAATAGGCCATTACCTTGCTGAAGGACTGCTGCCTGATGAAAGAGGCGCCCCCCGCCTCCTGCTTCACACACACACTTAGTTAGATATTGATCAAATGGACAAGAGACGTGAAAATCCACAGTTTATAAACCCTCGGAGAAAGTTCGAGACCTTTCATGAAAAAAACCAGCCACACTCTCTCACTTTTATTGGGTGACATCAAAAGTAACACTCAGAATCGAGGAAGAAGCCTGTGATGGGCTGAAAATTAATTACAGATATTCATGATTGGCTAAATTCAAAACAGGCGGAAAGAAAAGATCAATATTGCCAACCCAAAAATGAAAGAATATAATTAAGTAAAAAGATAACTTATTAACACAAAACTTCTTCAAAAAGGGTTCTACTTCGCACCAGGGTGCATGATCATAGTTTATTAGCAGTGATATCTGTTGTAAAAGGTCCAAACTTCTTGATGACTGGTAAACAAAACACGTAGAATTTCATACAGTACATGGAACTTCACAATAAGAAAATTACGCCCAATTACTGTAGTGACATCTTCTGAGTAAAGGTTGAAGTAGGACTAGTTTCAAGTTCACGATTTCTCCAGTAGAGGAGTTCTTTTAGGCGCAAGATATAAATGTGCGGCGTAGAGGTGAATCTCCCGGTACATTAACGAAAATCGTTCAGTTTGTATCAAAATGGATAATCTCCAAAATAATTGAAATATCTAATTAACTATTAATCATATGCTTCATTTTCTTTGATTATTCACATACAACCCGTTTTCGCCATATACAGTATAAGGAAAAAACAATTCAGGTAGAGTAGAGAGAATTGACTCCTACTGTAAAATGCAGGAAGGTGAAAATTGCTCCCTTTGATGCCAATAGCCTCATACACACTTAATTGGATTCAAAACAGGTACCTCATTGGTCACATCAACATTTTACAGGCAAGTAATAGTTACGTTAATAGGAATTTCGAAATGAGTACGTAAAACTCTTTCCTACTTTCCTACCTGTAACGTACAAAACAATCGACGAATTTTAATTACTCTACTACATGTGTCATAGTCTTCCTGTCTTTTCACACCAAGCAAATGCTGGGGCTGTACCTTAATTAAGGCCACGGCCGCTTCCTTCCAACTCCTAGGCCTTTCCTACTCCATCGTCGCCATAAGACCTATCTGTGTCGGTGCGACGTAAAGCCCCTAGCAGAAAAAAAAGTCTTCCTGTCTGCACTTCTTCAATATTAACCTTATTAGTTTTGCACCAGGCAGATCGTATTCAGTTTATTTTTTGTCTGCTTACGGTGTGTTAGGCGTGATTGTCAGCCCATGACTTCGTTACACCAAGATTGAAATGTACGTAGACTGAATTTATAGCGGTTTTCACTTCAAAACTCAGTCATTGTTCACCTAAGAGAATTCCGCTTCTTTTCTAATTGGCGAAGTGAATCAGAACGTCTAAATTGACGCACAGGCAGCATAGATAACTCCACATCAAAATGCCTTTACACCGTTAGTGAGGCCTCACGATTATTGCTGGCAGTAGTGAGTATCCAAGCTTTAGCACACAGCACTATGTGGAACACGGAATAACAAAGAAGGCAGAGATGGAGACAGTTCATTCTCTTGAGTGCTATTCTTGTTCGTTCAGTATTCATTCTGACTGCAATTGAACAGTCCCGGTTTTCATTAAGCAAATATCCTGTATATTTAAAGTTTTGAACTTGCGCCAACTACAGTAAGGTTAACAGAGAGAGAGTTTGATGAAAACCATAACTTGTATCCCTTCTTTTACATAAGTGCAGGCTAGCTACTTCATTGTTTTCTCCAATGTTCTTTAGCAAAGTTAGTACATCTTTAGCACGTCTTAGAGCAGAAACGAATCGTCAGCGTATATCTTCAGTTCTTGTCTACTACTACTACTACTAAATTGTTTTCAATCCTCCCCTGAAGGGGATGGGGTCTCTTAGAATTCATCTCTCAGGCCAGGAGATTTATGGTGGCGATGGAGATGTGGGGAGAAGGTGAAATCATTACAAGTAGGTTACGCCTACTCGCTGGCGAGGAGTGTGAGGGTTTTGACGGCCGTGGCCTATATTAGGATATGTCCCGGCATTCTCCTTATGCCCATTGCTCACGGTAAAATGTTTCGTGAAATTTGTTGTACAATTAATTTTACAAAAACTTGGTGAAAACAAGTAGTGTTGCTCACGGTAAAATTACTTTATAAAATACGTGGAAGCATCAGGATGGCCATCTATGAACTCACTTCTGAACTAAGACGTTTATGTGCTGCCATCTATCGAAAAACTTTTAAACCAAGAATCAGCTGTTCCACTTACAGTGTGTTTGAGAGTATGGCTCCAACAAACAAAGCAAAACTTGCTGCTTTAGCTGCAATTATTTGTTGTACAATGGTAAAATGGAAGAAAAGAAATGCCAGGAAATGCTGCACTCAGGATTGGATCAAAAGAAGAGAAGAAGGTGGAGGATTGCTGTCCTTGGTCGGTAGTTGAGGTTAGAAGACCAGCATTCATATTGGAATTCGGCGATTGTGTTTTCTGCCTCTATTCTTGCATTTCTTTTGTGATAAAGTGGCATTTTAACTTCGTACAAACAAGGATATTTCTGATATTCGCCCTGTAAAACACCAACAGCTTCTTTAGTCCACCCGGATCCTGCCATTTTAGAAAGAAGTGTTTGTTTACAATCGAGCTTTACAACCTTCTCACGACGTAGCGCCAGCATCATAACCATGTCAGCTTCGCTGATTGGTTCGTTTCGTAAAATTAAATTTACGGAATAGAACATGTCCTATTTTATGAAAAGTTTTATCAAAGGTTTTATAAAACTTGAATTTGACCGTGAGCAACAGAAATTTTGTAAAATTAAATTATTATACAATAAATTTGACAGAGAATTTTACCGCGAGCAACAGGCATTAAAGTAGGAGAATGGAAAACCTGGGAGAACAATTCTCAGGACAGGCGATTGTGGGCGTCTCCCGAATGCAGAGGTGTTGAGCGTCTGTAGAACCGCGGTCTGCTTAGTCGGTTCGAGCGCAGAGCTGTCGGACCACTGAGTGGTTGCTAGTTGTAGGCCGAAGCCTATTCTGCAACCGCCCTTGTTGATTACAATTTCATACAGTGCAACTGGCCGCGTGGCTAGAGTCACGTAGCTATCAGCTTGCATTCGGGAGGTAGTGGGTTCGAACCCCACTCTCGGCAGCTCTGCGTTCTTTTCCATATGCACACCCGGCAAATGACGGGGCTGTACCTTAATTAAGTCCACGCTCGCTTCGTTCCCACCCCTAGATCTTTCGTATCCCACCATCGCCAGAAGACCTGTGTGTGCAAATTGTAAAAAAAAAAAAAAAAAAAAAATATTTTGAAAGTTAACATTGTAATTTAGTTTGTCAAAATGCTTTATCTTTCTTGCTAGGATGTCCATGACCGTTGCTGTATCGATTTTCTCTATCATATTTGGTAAGAGTATTAAGATCTTACAGCTGTTTCTAAACAAGATGATTGACACAGATGGAGACATAGGCTGATATATAAATGCAATCAAAACAAAACTAATGATTTTTAGAAAGATAAAGAACTACTTAATTGTTTTGTGGTTTTGTTTATTGTTTTTTGCAAGTTGCTTTACGTCGCACCGACACAGAAAGGTCTTATGGCGACGATGGGACAGGGAAGGGCTAGGAATGAGAAGGTATCAGTCGTGGCCTTTACAGCCCCAGCATTTGCCTGGTGTGAAAATGGGAAACCACGGAAAACCATCTTCAGGGCTGCCGACAGTGGGGTTCGAACCCACTATCTCCCCTGTCGAGCTTGGTACTTAAAAATTAATCATATTCACTCCAACAGTCAGAGAAGTTCATGTGCCCGTACAGAAATTGCTATAACCAGTTTTAACAAAACGAGATCTTTGCCAGACAACGATGCTCTCAATTTAAAATTCGGATACCACGTCATAAAAATATTTTTCCGTGTGGTCAACCCTCCTATATAGTATTGAGTACTGGACACTAAACCAGCATACAGTTTATAAGTTACAAGTTTTCGAAATCTGATTGCTCTGAAGAACCTCCTGGCTTTGAGATATTACCTACGAACAACACAGCAGTCATCCGCCCGGAAACCCTGAATCCCATGGAGTGTCTGTCACTAAACAAGGAAAGGTTAGATTGAGAAACTGAAAGTGAGAGTGAGAAGAATTCTGAGGAAAATCCTACGCCCGGTTCTGCAGAATTTGGAATACCGGAGACCTCACAATTAAGAGCTCTACTCCCAGATAGACAGTACCAGGGGAAGGAGAGCAGCTTTCTAAGGCTAAGTGGGAAGATAATATTCCCAAAGACTGACCAACAGCCTGTTCACTTTTCTGGCGAAACAAGAATGTCCGTACCACATGTCGGACGGTGAATAAGTAGACATCAATGAACTGGAGATGACAGAGTTAAAAATAAAGACGGAAAGTTCGTGGATAAAACACTGAAGAAGAAGAAGGTACACGTTGGTCGGAAAAAATAAGTGCGCTAAACCTGGAAAAAAAAAAGTTAATAGTTAATGAAGCATAGTCCCAAGTAGTCCTATTCGAAAGAATTTTTTTATTAACAACCTGCTTTACGTAGCACCGACACAGATAGGTCGTTTAGCGACGATGAGAGAGTAAAGGGCTAGGAGTGTAAAGGAAGCGACCGAGGTCTTAATTAAGGTACACCCAAAGCATTTGCCATGTGTGTAAATGGGAAACCACGGAAAACCATCTTCAGGGCTGCCTACAATGGGGCTTGAACCCACTTTCTCCCGAATGTATGCTGATAGCTACGTGACTCAAACCGCACAGCCACTTGCTCGGTGCTTAAAAGTAAAAGAGAACTAAAATAGGTTATCAAAAGTAGAACGGTAGTGTTCCGAGGACATGTACATGGAAGTTTCTGCTTATTATTTTGAAGAAAGGACAAAGAGGAAGCGGGAAAAGACGAGCTCGCAGCATCAGCAATATTACAGACTGGACTGGTGCCCAGATTATTGAACACCTGAACAACCGAGAAGTGATAGTTGTGATGACCGTCAACGTCCGGAAGAGTAGACATAGAATTATTTTTACCAGTGGTTTAACGTCACATGGGAAAGGACATAATCTGGGAAGATAGAAGGCCACAAGCTAAGTTCATGTACAATTCCGGCACTTACCTGGTTTGAAAATTGGAAACTAGGAAAAACCATCTTCAGTGTTGTCGACGGTGGGATTCGAACCCACTATGTTCCGAATGCAAGCTCACAGCTATGTGAGCTGGACTACATGCGTACTCGCCGAGTGACGCAGAGAAGAGGTCCCGGGTTCGATTCCCTGACGGGTCGGGGATTTCAACTCCGTCTGGTTAATTTCTCCGGCTCGGGGGCTGGGTGTTTGTGTTCGTCTTAAATGTATAAGTTCAATTCATCAAAGTCGATTGATAATTAATAAGCAGAAACATACAAAATTGTAGCTGGCTAAATGGTCGTTAACACAAGAAGCCAACATTTTTTTAAGAAAAGGAGAAAGCAATATGGTGTCAAATTTTCAAATGATCATAAGTATATCTTTCAATAAAAGAAAAATTGATAAAGATCAGCTTATTTGTACTAATGAATCGTTTTCGAGAGACTTCCATATGGAATAGGGTGTGGACATGTGTAGGATTCAGCGCATTAAAAGGGGGAAAACGAAACTACTCCGAATGAAAGAATAAGTTCGTTAGAGTATGGTGAGATCAGGCTACTTTGATAAAGAAGCGTTCTACATGTCTCAGTCATAGCCATCCATGAATACTTCACATCACAGCCTGCACTGTTGCTAGGTAACATCGTGTCACACATTTTGTAACGCTCATTTCGTGGCACATATTGTCAGACGACGCCCATCCATAAGGCATATTTATGTCAATAACCAGTTATTTAGAAAGGAGGAGATGAGGCTTCGTGATAAAAGAGCCTTTTATATGTCTCCCAGTCATGGCCATCTATCAATACTTCACATCACAGCCTGCAAGATCACATTGAGTTTCTGTAATATTGGCCGTCTTTGATAAAATATATCATAGTATGGCCTTCCGACAAGACTTCACATCACAGCCTGCACCTTGAGAGGTAGCACAGAGCCACACATTTCTTATCCTTAATTTCGTAAGGTCCGCCCACCTGGTGTAGTAGTTAGCTATCACCCCCAGAGACCCGGCTCTGCCACGAAATTTGCAAAGCGGCACGAGGATGGAACGGGGTTTCTCACACGTGGGAGGTCAACCGAGTAGAGGAGGTTCGATTCCCACCTCAACCATCCTCGAAAACCGAGCTCGATAGCTGCAGCCGCTTAAGTGCGGCCAGTATCCAGTATTCGGGAGATAGTAGGTTCGAACCTCAATGTCGGCAGCCCTAAAGACGGTTTTCCGTGATTTCCCATTTTCATACCAGGCAAATTTTGGGGCTGTACCTTAATTAAAGCCTCGGCCGCTTCCTTGCCTCTTCCTTGTCTATCCCTTTCGATCTTCCCATCCCCAACGAGGCCCCTGTTCAGCTTAGGTACTGGTCCTCCATCCCAGTTTTATACGCGACCCAGTGTCTTACGCTCCAGAACACTGCCCTTGAGGCTGTAGAGGTGGAATCCATCGCCGAGTCCGAGGGAAAAGCCAACCTTGGAGGGTAAACGGTCTGAATAAAATAAATAATAATTTTGTGGCGAAAAGTTTCCCATCACCCCAGTCGCAAGGCGTATTTATTAACAAAAAAGAAACAAGAAGGAATGTCAGAATGAACGAAGATTCTTATGACGTCGTCTTACTTGCACCACCCAAATTAACCCACGAGTGTGGTATAAAATTCTTAACTTAGTACGCTATGGGCGATGCAAACTTGCAGGCTCAATTTTACATTCACAGATATGTACATCACAGGTGGGAATCATTCATGAGTTGAGAGCATCAAGATCCTCCAGAGAGCCTCGGAACTGCTAATGTACCACCCACTCTTGTACACAGACGCTCCGTCCTACACGCTTCCGTCAGTATATAGAGCTTGATAGCTACACTAGATCACGAATTTATTAATGTAGAAACCTGCCAGTCTTTAATGAAAATCGCGTTGATCATAGTAAAATAGATTTTTTATTACGGGCTCAGATCTTCTTATATGAGTAGTGAATATATCCAGGATATCCCTCACTGTTGTAAGAGGTATCTCCCACGCGGACCCCCAACCTGGGCGCGGAGACGTCAGTAGCCTCAAAAGACCCAAGGCAACATTTAGATATTTACAAAATCTACAATTCTAGTCCTTCAGGAAAGCAACTCAGTGTTGAAAACATCCTAGGGATATGAGCTACGAATTTTAGGTAAATAAATATAATGCATGAAAGTATATTCTTAATTTATTACTAAAATTTAGGTTCATTTCCTTAATCATCATTATCCCGTCGATTAGATTAGCAGCTTGCCTTTTTCTGCCACATAGAGAGCTAAAGTTAGTCAATGCATTGTTTCCCTTAAGCACCACTACGAGTGCTAACATGAGTCAATGCAGAGTTTCACTTAAGCACCACTACGAGTGCTAATGTGAGTCAACGCAGAGTTTCACTTAAGCACCACTACGAGTGCTAATGTGAGTCAATGCAGAGTTTCACTTAAGCACCACTACGAGTGCTAATGTGAGTCAATGCAGAGTTTCACTTAACCACCACTACGAGTGCTAATGTGAGTCAATGCAGAGTTTCACTTAAGCACCGCTACGAGCGCTAATATGAGTCAGTGCAGAGTTTCACTTAAGCACCACTACGAGCGCTAATGTGAGTCAGTGCAGAGTTTCACTTAAGCACCACTACGAGTGCCAATGTGAGTCAACGCAGAGTTTCACTTAAGCACCACTACGAGTGCCAATGTGAGTCAATGCAGAGTTTCACTTAAGCACCACTACGAGTGCCAATGTGAGTCAATGCAGAGTTTCACTTAAGCACCACTACGAGTGCTAATGTGAGTCAATGCAGAGTTTCACTTAAGCACCACTACGAGCGCTAATGTGAGTCAATGCACAGTTTCACTTAAGCACCACTACGAGTGCTAATGTGAGTCGATGCAGAGTTTCACTTAAGCACCACTACGAGCGCTAATGTGAGTCGATGTAGAGTTTCACTTAAGCACCACTACGAGCACTAATGTGAGTCGATGCAGAGTTTCACTTAAGCACCACTACGAGCGCTAATGTGAGTCAATGCAGAGTTTCACTTAAGCACCACTACGAGCGCTAATGTGAGTCAATGCAGAGTTTCACTAGCCCTTATAACTGTATTCGGTGAGGACATTTATCAAAAAATCATAAAATACTTAAGGGTATTGAACCAAGGAACACATTACAGAAAGAATGATGTAAATAAGTTAATTTGGCTAGGATTTGAATCAAAAAGAAAACGAGTAGAGAAACAGGTGATTTCAGGCTGTATTTCCGGACCTGCATTTAGGCCGGAAGTAATTTTCGAATTTTTTTAAAGTCTGATAGAGCTATCCAAGACTCACAAATTGAAACCTTTCTGGGCCCTTTAGTCTTTCAACTTTCGGCGTAATTGAAGAAGTTGCTTAATTTTTACGTTTTTCGTAGTATGAAGATCCCTACTTTGTCTGCCAAGAATGCTTTAAACATTAGAACATACTTGTGTTTAATGGGCTCTTAGATAACAAAACATGACAAATATTCAAAAATAATATTTTGGGTAGGGAAGAACCTTTGGCCATAGAGACCTCTGGGGGTTATGTGGGCGGAGTTTTTGATGTTAACATCATTTCATTTCTGTAGAGTTTGATCTTAATGGTCAAAGTACGACATTTCTCCACACCAGTATTTTTAGAATATTTTCAAGAATTATTTTTTGTTGTAACACACAAGTTACAGTAATTGTCTGAGCCATAAAAAGATAAAACACATTATGTAATCATATTCGTCGCTAGAGGTTAGATTTTGGTATTAATTAACCGCATGTTGCAGGTCTGATGGGCTTTGGTCTACCAAGCGACTGGTGCTGGACCCGAAGGGCAGAGGTTTACTAGGTTACGTGTGGTCGCTCTCGGTCGTTACTCTTGGCTTCCTGGGTGAGGAGAGGCATTTCACTGTCAAGTAGTTTCTGACGGTGACTTACGGCCTCCGTAGGCTGGCTGGACCTCAAACCAGCCCTCAGACTCAGGAAAAAATCGCTGACCTTTCCGCGAATATAGTAGCCTGAAGCACCCCCAAAACAAACAGGCTGTCTACTTGCAGAGTAGTGATGATGGTGGAGATTATTGTTCTAAGAGGAACTACGATTGGACAACATCATCATCATCATCATTGTTTCCTAAACGGCCTTGTCGCAGCAAATATGGATCTCTTCTCTCTGTAATTCGTTTCGTATATGCGTACGAGCCATGATCTCCACTACCTTTTCTATGATCTTGCGTGCTTTTCTTCTGCCCTTCTTACCCAGTATATTGCCTTCAAATACATTCTGTAGCAAATTGTTGTGCCGGAGAGAATTATCAGATACCGTTCACTGCTTTTTTTTCTTTTTTTGCTAGGGGCTTTACCAGCATTTGCCTGGTGTGAAAATGGGAAACCACGGAAAACCATCTTCAGGGCTGTCGATAGTGAGATTCGAACCTACTATCTCCGTTCACTGCTGTTGCCAGAATAAGCCTCGGAGTGTTTATATCTTCAAGCACTTTATCACTGGTTTTCCTATCGGTCCCGCTGTTTCTCGTCGTCCTTCTCCATAGCCACATTTCCGCCGCCTGTAGTCGCTTCTCATCCTCCTTCGAGAGAGTCCAGCTTTCACAACCGCAGAGTAGCGCACTCCAAATTAATGATTTTTTTCTTTTGTTCAATGCTCAATGATTTATTCACTATGAGCTGTTTCTTATCTTGAAAATCCCTTTTAAACAATTCTATTCTTCTTTTTTTTATTTCTACAGTGTATCTATTGACTAAAGGTATCAGAACTTACGCACTTGCTGTACTGTGATCTTCCCATTTGCAATCAAAACACTAATCAGTAGGGGAAAGGTCCGACATTTCGAAGAATGAAGTACTGGGAAATTAAGACGCAAGGCTTACTTACGAAGGGTGTCTTGCAAACCGAATACCATCGGGGTCGAAGGAGAGAAACTGTTGACCAGTGGAGGTAGGGTGGAAAAGCGAAGAGCCTGGCATTAAATAGAAGCGACCCAAACAGATATGTAAACCATGGCCATAAACCCAGGCTCCGAAGTTGAAAGCCTCTGATTAATCTTTCAGTCCGCTCTTACGACAGGCAGGGAATACCATGGATGTACGATTTCCTATCCCTTCCAAAGTGGCTGCTTTACCCGTAGACCGCTGGACCAGCTACTTCATGTATTAGCTTCCTCTTTACCTCAGCCTAGGAAAGCAGTTTAATTTATGCTTGATATTGTACACTTGTTATGATGTATGTACCCGACACATGGTCAGCGCACAGGAAGGCTGAAAACATAGTATAGGAATTTGAAATGTAATCTCTCATAAGTGTTTAACTGAAGGCAAAATACAAAACCCCATGGCGCAATTGCCCTCTTAAAAGCATAGTATAGGAATCAGAAATGTAATCTCTCATAAATGTTTAACTGAAGGCAAAATTCAAAACCCCATGGCGCAATTGCCCCCCTTAAGCCTTGGCCTACCAAGCGACAGTATGCGACGATATTACCTCAATCAATAACCACAAGATAGAAATTCTACCGCTTAGTATAGGGAGTGGTAAGGTAAGGGAGTATTCTGCCCGAGGGCAGCTCCGAACCTCCGCAGAGGTGTGCCTGAGCCAGAGTTTACGTGCGTAGGGTGGCCAGCTCCTTTCCGCTCCGCCACTCCCTTACCCCCACCAACAGCCCGTGGCAACCCATCCAAATCTTGACCACGCCCAATGTTGCTTAACCTCGGAAATCTCACGGGATCCGGTGTTTCAACACGGCTACGTTGAAATTTAAAGCAGGTGGGGTTTTTTTCAACTGAACAACTTCATTATTTTTGAGCGGTGAGGGCGTGGCTTTCTTTAGGCCAATTTAAACGGCAGAAAAATAATGTTAATACTACTAAACAGTCCCCATTCCGTCCCTAAACGGGACGGGCATCCTGGACGGTAACGCCATTTCTCACTCCCGGAGATTTGATACGGTGAGGTGATGTTCCGGAGAAGGTGAGGGGGTAGATGGCCATGAACTATACTTAGTGCATGAAAATGGGAAACAACGGAAAACCATTCTAGGGACAGCAGACAATGAGGAGCAGCCCCTGTCCGTCTGCCGAATGGAGAGGCGTTGAGCCACGTAGAGCCTCGAACAGGTGTGACTGCCGCTCCTCTGCTCTGTTGGCCAGTTGCAGTTCAGGGCTGTCGGACCACGTACCAACCTTGGCCACTTGTAGACCGAAGCGTACTCTGCAACCGCTCAGCAATAACATCAATGACAGTGCTGAGACAAATACGGCAGTTTTGATCGTTACATTACATTAAATTGAATAAGGAAATATAACACAACTTTTTCATTTTTTTAGTGAATAAATTATATACCCATATATTTGAGTACATGGTACAATCAGCTGAATTATGAAATCTGTACTATAATTATGGTACGGTTGGCATAATCGACTCCTAGACAGGTGCGCATATCTGGCATATCGGAGCCATTAAGTGAATGAACGTTTAGAGGGGTGCACTTGGTAGCAGTCACCTCCATCGGGTCATGCGATATCGTCCACTTCCAATAATCTCGCGCCCACTAATGAATTCTGCCCAGCTACGTGCTCCGAGCGTCTAAGAGGTCTCGGCCGATCGAATAGCCAGTGGAGAGTGAAAGGGTTTTTTAGTTCATTGGAATGAAGTCTCAGATCAAAGATGGCTTTCAAAATTGATTCCAATTTATTTAGGTCCTTCACTCTGCTGACTCAATTATATTAATGGAATATTCCTCAAACAACTCAATACATTTCCGCCGATAGTGAAATATCAAATAGAAGGTACTCGAATGAATTCGGAGGAAAAATATACCGACCATCAGTACAGGATGGTCCGTAAGTTGCATTGCCTTCTTTATTTCAAAACAATGCTCAACAGAATAAACAGTGTGGATTGAGCAGGTGCTACCATTCGGGCCTAGGGAACAGGAACATCCTCAGAGGGGAAGCGAGATGAAACAAGGTTAGGGAGTTTACCATTTGTCATTTATTCTTGTTTGTCCCACCCTAGTCCCGTTCCTCTACGGGGTCGGGTATGAAGTGAGATGAATCTGTCGTGGCGGGTTTTTATGACCGGATGCCCTTCCTGGCGTCAACCTCATCAGAGGAGTCAATGGGATGAAATGAATGGCGTGATATATGATAGTAGGGAGAGAGTGAAGCCCGGTGCCGGCACAAAGCCTACTCCTGTCGAATAGCACCAAGATGTCTGCTCAAGGCTTAACGTCATCATCCGACGGGCGAATCACCATCAACAGCGTCATATGCCCTCACTTCGTATGAACACTTCAGATAAGTGATTAGAAATTGTATACCGCCACCTCCCCTACCCTCCCGGCCAACATTCTGATGGTGAATTTTTTTCGACCAACGGGACTCGAACCGTTTAACCTCGGTGTCAGGTCGTTTAGGCTTCAGCGCCTTGACGATCATGGCCACCAGGAGGGCTTTTTGTCATTTTTTCTAACTCATCAAAAAGAAACTTAACAAGGTAGAAAAATATTTACAAAAGTGAAACTACTGAAGTACCTTACGCATTTAAACCAATGAACCTCTACTGGCCAAGTATGATTCATGATTTGCAACAGAACAGAACGTATTTTACCAAAATTAAGTAGCAAATAAATGTATATCTTCTTCTTCTTCTTAATCTGCTTACCCTCCAGGGTTGGTTTTTCCCTCGGACTCAGCGGGTGATTCCACCTCTACCGCCTCAAGGGCAGTGTCCTGGAGCGTGAGGCATTGCGTCGGGGGATACAACTGGGGAGAATGACAAGTACCTCGCCCAGGCGGCCTCACCTGCTATGCTGAACAGGGGCCTTGTCGGGGATGGGAAGATTGGATGGAATAGACAAGGAAGAGGGAAGGAAGCGGCCTTGGCCTTAAGTTAGGTACCATCCCGGCATTTGCCTGAAAGAGAAGTGGGGAAACAACGGAAAACCACTTCCAGGATGGCTGAGGTGGGAATCGAACCGACCTCTACTCAGTTGACCTCCCGAGGCTGAGTGGACCCCGTTCCAGCCCTTGTACCACTTTTCAAATTTCGTGGCAGAGCCGGGAATCATACCCGGGCCTCCAGGGGTGGCAGCTAATCACACTAACCGCCACACCACAGAGGTGGACAAATAAATGCATATACGAAATACTAAAAAGGAACGGCCTACATCTGGCCTTAGGCGCTGCGCTACGAGCCTGGCACATACACACAGCACAACACTTACGCAATCGCACGCCCATTCGCTACCACATTCATTAGACCTTTCATACAACATACACTCACGACTTACACTCCGATGCTCGCAGCCCAGCACTCTCGCGTTCAAAAGGAACCCCTAAGTTGATGCTCTAATCAAACGAAAAATAGTAATGAATCTCAACCGTTGGACACAACGAGCCACCTAGGGAAGGGGAAGGAACAGGAGGGGTAACAACCAATGTCGAAACAGAAAATAACAAACCAACAAGATACACTCAAATTGTAGCGCAGGCTCACTACAAGTGTCAGTAATTTTTGAATCTTAGAGAATAATTCGAAGATAATTTCTGTTATACGATTTTTGAAAATAACTGATGAAAAACACGTCTGTTACAGTGTGTATCACTTTGAACTATAATGTCTGTCTGTGTGATGGCGGTCAACCTGTGATAGTATTATGCCGTTGCTCACGGTAACATTTTCTGTCACATTTATTGTACAATAATTTAATTTTATAAAATTTCTGTTGTTCACGGTCAAATTCAAGTTTTATAAAACCTTTGATAAAACTTTTCATAAAATAGGGCATGTTGTATTCCTTAAAATTAATTTTACGAAACGAACCTATCAGTGAAGCTGACAGCACGATGATGCTGGCGCTACGTCGTGAGAAGATTGTGAAGCTCGATTCTTTCTAAAATGTCAGGATCCGGGTGAACTAAGGAAGCTGTTAGTGTTTTACTGACGAATACCAGAAATATCCTTGTTTGTACGAACTTAAAACGCCACTTCACCATAACAGAAATGCAAGAAGACAGGAAGAAAACACAATCGCCGAATTCCTATATGAATGCTGGTCTTTTAACGTCAACTAATTTTCGACCAAGGACAGCAATCCTCTACCTTCTTCTCTTCTTTTGATTCAATCCTGAGTCCAGCATTTTCTGTCATTTTCTTCATTTTTACCACTGTACAACATATAATTGCAGCTAAAGCAGCAAGTTTATCTTTGTTTGTTGGAGCCATACTCTCAAACACACTGCGCAGTCATAGTAGAGGGCGATGGTTGAACAGCTGATTCTTCGTTTAAAAGTTTATCGATAGATGGCAGCACATTAACGTCTTAGTTCAGAAGTGAGTTCATAGATGGCCATCCTGATTCTTCCACGGATAATTTTACCGTGAGCAACACAACTTGTTTTCACCAAACCTTTATAAAATATATTGTACAACAAATCTTACGAAACATTTTACCGTGAACAATATGGATTATCCTGAACGGAGTTTGGTTGTTACAGAGTTTGTGCATGAGAGATCCAATACTATTATGACGGCGGACATTACTATATGTATCGCTTCCTAGAAAGTTTCGGAGTTCCACTGCCCCCGAAAAAGTGTAAAAAAACAGTACATTTATTTATTGTCGCTGCCACCAGATTACGCTGGTCAGAGAAATTACACTGTTGCCAAGGTTGTAACTGACACAACATTCCGGAGCGCAGGGTAGTTTTTTTCTCTCCCAAGCTCCTGCTATGGTGAGGGGTGAAAACCGGTCTAGAAGACAGCAAGGCGCGAACTTCACACCAGTTGTTACAAAGCAGTGGGATTGAAAGCAAGTTAAGATGCCAGTGTGGTGTAAAGGTAAATATCGCGCAATTATCCGCTACAAATTTGCTCGTGGATTAACTGTTGGCCAGTGCCTGGAGGAAATGACTCCTGTGCTGGGGAAAGACTGTTCATATCGGACAATAATTATCTGCTGGTACAAGGAGTTCCAGAGGGAAAATTTTGGGGTTGAAGACGATCCTCGTTCTGGGCAAGCGTTTGAATCATTGACTGAGGAAAACGTTGAAGCTGTGAGGAAAATATTGCAGCAATAGAGGGGGTTGACATATCGGCAGGTAGAAGAGACCCTCCACATCCCTGCACCAGCTACTCATTCAATTCTACACGACCATCTCCATGTTAGAAACATTTCTTCCCTTTGGGTGCCCCATTCACTTTGAGAGGAACAAAGAGCACATCGAGTGAAATGGTACCACAAATGTTAAACTAGTTTGAAAATGGGACTTCGCGTAACGTCAATAGCATCGTTACAGCTGACGAAACTTGGTTTTATTATTACGATGTCCCAACAAAATCCCAGAACAAGGTGTGGCTGTTTGCAGATGACGGTACTCCTGTAACTGAGCGCAAGTCAAGATCAGTAAAGAAAAGGATGATTGCAGTATTCTTCACTAAACGGGGCATCCTGACTCGGGTTGTGCTAGAAACACAAAGGGCAGTTATGCGAAGTGGTACAGTGAGACTTGTCTGCCTCAGGTCATCCGGGCTCTCAAGCAGCTCCGTCCAAAGTCACGGCTCAACACTTGGCTCTTGCATCACGACAATGCTCCAGTATATCGTGCTAATGTAACAATGGATTTTCTTGCCAGATCAGGGTTGACTGTGCTTGATCACCCTCCATACAGTCCTGATCTTGCCCCATGTGATTTCGCACTCTTCCCAGAAGTGAAGATGAAGCTGAAAGGGTATCGTTTTGCATCTGACGAGGAGCTTCTGACAGCATGGGATCAAGAGTGTGAAAATGTAATGGAAAGTGGCAGAGTTGGTTCAGTGACTGGTTCCGGCGTATTGAGAAGTGTATTAAGTGTGCTGTGGAAATTATTTTGAAAACGTCTAAAGAGTTCACTCACATTGCAAAACTTTCCTAGTGCCCTTTGTATAAGGCCCACATTTTAACATAAGCCTCTGTTATTTTATGTTTTATAGAGCTCATCTGACTAGAAGGAGAATGAGTGCAATAATTCCTTGGTAATGCATTGGTATTTGAGCTTCTCAAGAGGCATTGTCTTATTTTGGACTACACAAATTCTGTTTTCTGTCTCTTGTCGTCAATTTATTGTAACGGTTCAAATCCCGTTACAAGATGATATCTGTATTTTTATTATTTTATGATTTTATCTGTATTATTATTGTTATTATTATTATTATTATTATTATTATTATGTCAGTATTATTATTATTTTATCTGTGATATTATTACTATTATTGTAATTATAATTTTTATTCAATTCAATTCTGCAACGCTTGTCGCTTGCATAATTGTAGTTAAATGTATGCATATATACGTATGTGTAGAATAACACTCGAGACATGTACAGTGAGAATTGTTTATCAGATGTTGGATATGGCATTGCTATATTGTGCAATATTGCTGACATTTCTGTCAAGTCATCGCCACGTCATGGCTACATCATCGTGCTCACTTAGCACTGAGCTCAGTTCCTTTGAGTTTCTTACGGAGCCCCAGGGGATTTCACCATTACATGTAATATTGTCGCGTATTTGGGAGTAGGTCATGGTTATTTCTGGAGATTACGTAGGTGTGCCATGCGACGTCTATAAAAGGTGGCTGCATATTGTAGCGTCAGTCATTAGTTAAACGCAAGCAGTACAGTGAAGAAGCCAAAATGGATAAGTGAACGTTCATTATTCAATTGGAAGCAGAGGCCAACGCGTACCTAAAGTTGGTCGGTCACCTAGTTGAAGATACGGACGCAAAGGCTTACCATGGACTCACAGAGGGACACACTTGCATAGAAGTGATACCATACAGACTTACAAAGAGGTCATATGATATGGAGAAGAAGCAGTCACATGGATATATTACCAAATTAGGCGTGACACATCTACAGTAAACACCAGATCAAAGGAATACGTCGTAATTACACTCAAAGTGTTGAAGGTACAGTCAAGTGAAACAGTGAGGGATATATTTTGTATAAATTGTTGAATGTCCGGTCAAGAAGAATTCAAATTCATGCCTAGTTTCTTTCAGTTGCAATGTCATAATTTCATATTCTCATCTGTTTTATCGCAACAAGACTCACTATTTTTTATATATTATTTAAAGAATATATTTTGTTCTATCAAATGAATTCATAGTATTATTTCAATGACAGTAAAATATCTTTACCTCAAAATGAATGGGGAAACCGAACGCCAATCTCCTTTTCTCAGAACTTATATGGTATGTTGTCAAAAGTAAGCTTATTACCCCACACCCTAGAGATAGTCAAGAGTCTCATTCTATTATTGCTGCACTGAGTGGTAGCTGCCGCCCTTCAAATAACGTATAAGTAAGCAGGTAACAAGTAAGTGCGAGTCCGGGGTTCGACAATCATGTATTTTATTTAATGAATATTAATTTTCATATTTTCGTATTAAATGCAGATATTTCATATTTTTCAATTTAAAAGCAGTTTTATATGTTTGTAAAATCAGTACGAGAGTTAGGAACCAATTACACTATATACATAAAATAACATGTCCTGATTGACTGACTGACTGATTGACGGATTCATCATCAACGAGCCAAAACTACTGGACATAAAGAAATTATATTTCGGGGAAACATTTATATTACAGTCTAGGAGCTCACCAAGATTATGGATATCCCGTGGCTAAGCGGGTGAAAAGGAAGTTGAATTCTTTCCATGAGGATATTTATATCTCAAAAACTGTATATGTTACATATGTGATAATTGGTATTTGGATTTTTTTTAAACGAATATTTTTTGTTTTGTTTTCGAAAAAGCAACTTAACCGAAGGGGTGGAGGAGCGAGTTCGATACCCGCATTCACATAAGTGCGGCCATTATCCAGTTTTCGAGAGATAGCGGGTTTGAACCCCACTGTCGGCAGCCCTGAAGATGGTTTTCCGTGGTTTCCCATTTTTACACCACGCAAATGCTGGGGCTGTAACTTAATTAACGCCACGGCAGCTTCCTTCCCTCTCCTATTCAGCGTCGCCATAAGACCTATCTCGGTCGGTGCAACGTAAAGCAGCTTGTAAAAAAACGGGAGGAGCTGAAAAGGGAGTTGGATTCCTTTTATGAAGATCTCAAAATCTGAAGATATTACAGACGTTGAAATAGATCCTTCTAATCTCCGTTAATAAAGAAACACGTAATCTTGCTAGTAATGGTGGCGTATCACTGAGCAACAGTGTTGCCAACCCACAAAACTTCTTTCCGCTAAATTTTGAACTGAAGCAAAATAGCATATACCACCTGTTTTAATACAAGGGATTATCTCAACACTCGCCAGTTTCAGAAGAGGAGGTCATCATCTTCTTCTCCCAGCACTGTATCCTCTGAAGTAGACGTGGTGGGTTGATATCCGGTGGTTTCAAATGAAGCCACATGGTACTGTTCCTTTTCAGAATACATGCTGGCAGTTCACAGTAGCAAAGCACATATGGAAAGTATCAAATCTATTCCGAAAGTTATTTTCACATTCACTACTGTTTTCATTGTTTACGATAAGTGTGGAAAGAAATAATCTCAAACAATTTAGCTTGCTTAAGTGCGGCCAGTATCTAGTATTCGGGAGATAGTAGGTTCGAACCCCACTGTCGGCAGCCCTGAAAATGGTTTTCCGTGGTTTCCCATTTTCACACCAGGCAAATGCTGGGGCTGTACCTTAATTAAGGCCACGGCCGCTTCCTTCCCACTCCTAGCCCTTTCCTGTCCCATCGTCGCCGTAAGACCTATCTGTGTCGGTGCGACGTAAAACAACTAGCAAAAAAAAAAAAAAAAAAAACCAATTTAGCATTTAGGCTATATTTTCCTAGTTGAAATCACTGCGAATATCAACCAACTAGTCTTTTAAAGTTTAATTAACCACTCCTTACGAAATATCTGACTGTACTTTTCAACCGTTTCTTTCCAAATATTGACGTACCGTACAAAAAATAACCTAATTTCAAAAGAAGCACGACTCTCCAGCTCATTAAGAGAACAGCAACGACTGCAACAAATTCTGAGAGTTGGTCTAGAATATGAGTGATAGTATACAGCACGGCCGCCTCTGTGGTGTAGTGGTTAGTGTGATTAGCTGCCACCCCCGGAGGTCCGGGTTCGATTCCCGGCTCTGCCACGAAATTTGAAAATTGGTACAAGGGCTGGAACGGGGTCCACTCAGCCTCGGGAGGTCAACTGAGTAGAGGTGGGTTCGATTCCCACCTCAGCCATTCTGGGAGTGGTTTTCCGTGGTTTCGAACTTTTCCTCCAGGCAAATGCCGGGATAGCACCTAACTTAAGGCCACGGCCGCTTCCTTCCCTCTTCCTTGTCTATCCCTTCCAATCTTCCCATCCCCCGCAAGGCCCCTGTTCAGCATAGCAGGTGAGGCCGCCTGGGCGAGGTACTGGTCATCCTCCCCAGTTGTATCCCCTACTCAGAGTCTGAAGCTCCAGGACACTGCTCTTGAGGCGGTAGAGGTGGGATCCCTCGCTGAGTCCGAGAGAAAAACCAACGCTGGAGGGTAAGCAGATTGAGAAGGAAAAGAAGTATGCACAATAAGTTCAATACCACAGTATTAACAGATACTAGACTATGATACCGTAGTAAGTTCTAGAGGTTTTTTTTTCCCCCTGGCGATGAAAGGTAATATTGTAACCTCTGAAAATCGTTAATAGAAGTTTGAAAATCGTCAAAAAATCCGCTATCCGCTAAATAGAATATTTTTCCACTGTTAAATTTAAAAACCCGCCAAATATAGCGGAAAATCCGCTGAGTCGGCTACACTGTTGAGTAACATCGGATCATCATGCCGGTATAATGTAGCGTCTTTATTCTCATTATTATTATTATTATTATTATTATTATTATTATTATTATTATTATTATTATTATTATCATGCGCTAATGTATCCTGAACAGACTGGCGTACAACAGTAAAGTACTAGTAGTAGAACTCTTGCAACTTTCAGGTGAGCAGAGTGCACTGATTTTATAAAGCATGTCGGTAAACACAGTACATTTCGTGTATGACAATGTGCGTCACACTACAAAATAATTACTGAAATGACAATACCAATGTAACATAACTTATGTTCTTTCGTTCGTAATATGTTTACCCTGCAGGGTCGGTTTTTCCCTCGGACTCAGCGAGGGATCCCACCTCTACCGCCTCAAGGGCAGTGTCCTGGAGATTCAGACAATGGGTCCGGGATACAACTGCGGCCTGGGAAGTTCGGAAGGGATAGACAAGGAACAGGGAAGGAAGCGGCCGTGGCCTCAAGTTAGGTACCATCCCGACATTTGCCTGGAGGAGAAGTGGGAAACCACGGAAAATCACTTCCAGGATGGCTGAGGAGGGAATCGAACCCCGCTCTACTAAGTTGACCTCCCAAGGCTTAGTGGACCCCGTTCCAGCCGTCGTACCACTTTTCAATTTCGTGGCAGAGCCGGGAATCGAACCCGGGCCTCTGGGTGTGGCAGTTAATCACACTAACCACTACACCACAGAGGCGGACAACATAACTTATGTACGATAATAAAAGTAAACATTGCAAGCACGTCCTTTGGTATTGACAGGTATTAAAGGCTGTTTAGAATAGAGTATCCTAGGATCTCTCTCTCCAGTCGTTCCACTCATGACTGAGTATCGTGACCCAAGGACTTTTTTTTTTTTTTTATAAGCTGATACCATTCTGTACGTACTTGCGTTTTCCCGGACTAACTCTCCATGGTAAGTCCATGATCTCTCTTACTTGATCAACCCATCTTTTTGCGACCTGTCCTTGTGTCCTTGTACCAGAAACTTTTCCTTGGACAATTAATTTTTCCAGGTTGTCATCCTCTCTTCTCATAATGTGACCAAAGAATTGCAGGATTCTCTGGTACACAACTTGGCATAAATTTTCTTGTATTCCAATTTCCCGGATGACAGAATCATTTGTTCGCCTGGCTGTCTACGGTATTCGCAACATCCTTCTCCAACACCACATTTCAAAGGCGTGGATTCGGTTCCTGTCTTTAGCTCTTATGGTTCAAGTTTCGCATCCGTACAGGAAGATCGAGAACACAAGCGGACTAATCTTTTTTTTCGTATCCATATATATTCCTCTATCTTGCCAGATCTTCTTTAATTTTGCCATAGCTGTACGTCCTAGAATGATGCGACGTTTGATTTCTTTTTCGCAGCTACTTTTATCCTTGATTATTGAACCAAGATAAGGAAACTGACAGACTCTTTGGAGATTGTTAAGGTGCTGTGGCAGCTGAATTTCGCACCTTTGTTGACAATCATTAGTTTTGGCTTGTTCCAAATAATCTCCATGCCAAGTCTGTGACTTTCCTGTTGTACACGATCCATTATCTCGACAAGCTCCTGTACACTGCTGGCTAGAAGTGTGGTGTCGTCTGCAAAACGGAGGTTATTAATTCTCTTCCCACCAATCGAAAATCCTCCTTCCCATCTGTCGAGGGCATATCTCATGATATATTCCCCATAGATGTTAAACAATTGAGGTGATAAGATGCATCCTTGTATCACACCTTCGGAGACTTTGAAACTTGGTTGATAGATCACCATCAACTCTGACTTTGGCCAAGTTGTTATCGTATAAGCCTTTTATAAGTGAAATGAGATAAGATAGAATTCCCATTTCCTCTAGAACACACCACAACTTCGGCCACAAAACACAATCGAAGGCCTTTTGGTAGTCAATGAAGCACAGAAACAAAGGAATGTTGAATTCATATGCCTTTTCAACCAACTGACGTATATTTAGAATCTGTTCTCTAGTCCATCCTAGGATATAGGCTAATAAAACTAAGTTCAAAGTTGATCCGTACTTTATCATTGTGTTTTTGATAGGTGTTAACCAGAAATGTACACTACTCAAAATGAAAATACTCAGCCTGCTTTCCAGTCATCTGACGGGGTCAGGAATACAATAATCAAGCCTGTCGCACTTCTCTGGGGCAATGATAGTGACTGACAGATGAAATGGAATGTCAAAGGAGAGTGTTGCTAGAATGAAAGATGACAGGGAAAACCGGAGTACCTGTCCTGCCTCCGCTTTGTCAGCACAAATCTCACATGGAGTGACCGGGATTTCAACCACGGTATCCAGCGCTGAGAATCCGGCACGCTGCCGCCTGAGCCACGGAGGCTTCATCAAATGTAAACAATAGTGGCGTATACTAAGGGCTACCAAGGCTATCAGTGACGCCCGAACCTCAAATGTGAACGATGGAAATCTAAAACACATTATAATGTAAGCACCTGACACATTGTTCCATTTACAAATCATGAAAGCAATGGGGAAAAACGCCGCACGTATTTCTGAGAGCAAGGTTTCGGAGACTGATACTGCAGCCCAGACTCTCGATCCTTCCCCTCGACTCACCGCACGCGGCTTGCTGCTGTATGCCTGATAGGCGCGGGGACCGGGGAGGATAGGTGTGCTAGGCTTCGGTCCGTCAGATCGCCACTACTGCCTATCAACCATGCGTTACTCTTCGTATATACTTCCTCACCTCATTCTTCTGACTTAATTATACAGATAACAGAGTGCTGGCATTTCACTCCCGTTTACTTCTGCATCCTTGTAGAAAGACACTGCAGGGCTGCTGTTATATGAGTAATATAGTCTTACTTTTATAGGCAGATCTGCTAAAATGAAATGTAATCTTTTAGGGTTAGTGTTCTTTGTTGGTAGGAATCGAACCCATGATCATGGGTCGGACTCCAGCACTGATCTGCTGACGAAGCCAATTAACCAGTGAACAATGGGTACGACCGTTGTAAAATTCAACATTTTTATTTAATAATAATAATAATAATAATAATAATAATAATAATAATAATAATAATGGTGCATATAATAATTATAATTTCGTGTGGCTATTTGTAGCCGGGTGCAGCCCTTGTAAGGCAGACCCTACGGTGAGGGTGAGCGGCATCTGCCAAGTGTAGGTAACTGCGTGTTTAATGTGGTGGAGGATAGTGTTATGTGTGGTGTGTGAGTTGCAGGGATATTGGGGACAGCACAAACACCCAGCCCCCGAGCCATTGGAATTAACCAATGAAGGTTAAAATCCGCGACCTTGTCGGGAATCGAACCCGGGACCCTCTGAACCGAAGGCCAGTACGCTGACCATTCAGCCAACGAGTCGGACATAATGGTGCATGACATCTGTATAGGCTTGGTGGTGATCTAATGAGGATAAAATGAATGGCGAAGACGTCATAAACACCCAGTTCCCAAGCCAGGAGAATTAACAGTAATAGGGGGTCGATTCTGAAAATTGAACCAGGGCCATCGGACCAAAAGCAAGCATTCTATCCAGTTAGCAACAAAGGCGGACTTCAATTTGCTAAACCTTAGGTTACCACCGCCACTGATAAGGTGTTGAGTATTGGTAGAGGCCGGGGCAGTAGCTTGTGAAGCAGCTTTCACAACACAGGAGGCTTCACCGTTGGCTATTGGATGCAGCTCAAAATGCTTAAGGCTTGACGTTCATTAAACCAACTATCGAAAAGGGGTAACCTAAGTCTAGTGGTAGCCCACGTCTTGATACCAGCATACGCCACTGGCTAAACAACTATTAATGTCAAATGTCTTCTTAAAGTTATTTAACCGAGCTCGATAGCTGCAGTCGCTTAAGTGCGGCCAGTATCCAGTATTCGGGAGATAGTATGTTCGAACCCCACTGTCGGCAGCCCTGAAAATGGTTTTCCGTGGTTTCCCATTTTCACACCAGGCAAATGCTGGGGCTGTACCTTAATTAAGGCCACGGCCGCTTCCTTCCCACTCCTAGCCTTTTCCTGTCCCACCGTCGCCGTAAGAGCTATCTGTGTCAGTGCGACGTAAACCAACTAGCAAAAAAAAAAAAAAAAAAAAAAAAAGTTATTTAGATTTCCTGACGTGGCCGGGCCTTTCCAGCTCGACTTTTGAGTCTTTAGACCGTTGAGGAGATATGTTTAGTGTTAACTGAATTCTGTTAATTGTTTATGTATCGTACATACTGTGAAAATTAACGCTTTTTATTTCACTTTTGTAGTGTGTATCACGCGGAGCAGGGCACAAACGCGAAAACTTACAGGAAATGATGCTTTAAATTCATCTTTCCCCATTCGCCGCTTGTCCAATCCCCTCCCCTACACATGTTGAGTCACGCAATGCACACTACTTCATTGCTTGCGACCTGTACAGCACATGTAAACAGCTGAAACCGTGCGTTCTTTAGTCACGCGCTGATGTCTGTACTCCGTTCCCTAGAAGAGATTATGATCATTTCTGCGTACACCACGCACTTTTCTTGGGAATTTTGAATGCTAATACACACTTCTCCGCTAACGTTGTGTGCACCACCTCGCAGGACATAAGAGATTTGAATAAGTTACCGTCGGCGATTAACTGAAAGGTTTAGGAAAACATGAATGACGGATCCTCTCATATTATTGGGTTTATTATGACGATGCATTTTCCGTAACTTATTTCAGACACTCCGTATACCTCCTACAATGTAGCAAAACAAATTATACTACAATCTTCAGGAAAGTCTGCTGATTTCAGCGGTATAACTATTTCCCACATAAACCAATTTAGATAAAACCTGAACAACTAAATTTAAATCCGTAAAATCATGCATTGTCCGCCTCTTTAGTGTAGGGCTAATGGTTAGTGTGATTCGCTGTCACCACCGGAGGCCCGGGTTCGATTCACTGAGCCTCGGAAGGTCGGAAGATCAAATGAGTAGAAGTGGGTTCAATTCCCACCTCAGCCATCCTGGAACCGGTTTTCCGTGCTCTCCCACTTCTTTTTTTTTTTGCTAGGGGCTTTACGTCGCACCGACACAGATAGGTCTTATGGCGACGATGGGATAGGAAAGACCTAGGAGTTGGAAGGAAGCGGCCGTGGCCTTAATTAAGGTACAGCCTGGTGTGAAAATGGAAAACCACGGAAAACCATTTTCAGGGCTGCCGATAGTGGGATTCGAACCTACTATCTCCCGGATGCAAGCTCACAGCCGCGCGTCTCTACGCTCACGGCCAACTCGCCCGGTCTCCCACTTCTCTTCCAGACAAATGCCGGGATGGCACCTAACTTAAGGCCACGGCCACTTCCTTCCCTCTTCCTTGTCTATCCCTTCCAATCTTCCCATCCCCCACCAAGGCCCCTGTTCACCATAGCAGGTACTGCTCATCCTCCCCAGTTGTATCCCACAACCCAATGTCCCACGGTCCAGGAGAGAGGTGGGATCCCTCGCTGATTCCGAGGGGAAAACCAACCCTGGAAGAGATTAAGAAAGTAAGTAAAATCATGTATTGACATTTTCAGTGAGCGGGCACGTTTTGTTTCTACAGTCAATAAAATGTCTACGAGAAAAATGTAGAAAGTCGTCTAACTTAAATTTTAGTTTCTCTGAAAAATGGCACAGAATATGGCCCTTTAAATGTCACTAGCTGTGATCGATCGGGTCGCTCAGGACACAGGACACGATAAGTACTTTCGTATTACGCATTAATCTGTACCGGTATCAGCTTTCCTAAATTATTGTTATTTGATCATGGTTTACAATATAACTTTGAATACCTGAAATATTGTCAACTCACCTCCGCCACATTCTTCATTTTCCGCTGCTTTCTTGCCGGCGTTTGACAACCGCACACTACCGTAGCTAGGGGACAACTGTCAGCCGATTACCTGCGACAAACTTGGATGACGTCACCGGGTCTAGATTTTACACTCTACGTTCTTCATGGGTCTTCTCTTGTAACCCCCACCAACTGGCCAATATAAGTAGCCCTCTTTGCCTGCTCTGTCAATCCAGAGTATGAGGAACAGCTAAAGACTGTTATATCAAAAAATTAAAATGCTTCGAAACATTACTAAAACTCCTTTCCATATCCACAATACAGATATAAACGATCCATTGAAAATGCCAATTATAAAGCAACAAATAAAGGAAAATGCAAAACACTTCTACCGTCATGGTCAACAACATGCCAGTGACCTTATAAGACAGATACATAATATGGACAGTAAAGACTTCTATTCCCTAAAACACTCCGAATCACTTATTAACCAAACCTCACTTCTCACTGATTGAATATATACACACGTCTCATACAAATACAACTATAACAATTCCACTACAAATCTTTATATACACTACCCACTTCAAATTGCCTATCTAAAAATTTACAACAAAATATCTAATTATTATCAAAAGTCGCACGCTTAAAGAGCCTCAATCAAATAGGATTTAGAGACTAAATTGGTCGAGAAATCCTAGCAAATCACTCGTTTCATTCAGAATGAAACAACTTAAAACGGATACTGCTGCTATGTCGATGCGTTCTTACGCTGTTGGAGAGAGAGGGTAACATCTCTGTGTTATGATTATGGAAATGTTTACACCTGTATGGGACTTATTTTTTCGACCATGAGGTATTGTAAACTTGACTATGTTCTCGAGCGGTGGTACTTGACTGTGTATTCATAAGGGAGCAGCTGGATGCCTAATTCCTTCGAATTTATGTGAAAATTAACTTTTTTGAGTCAATACTTTCGAAAACTCCTGGTATTTCAAAATTTGTTTACATTCTTGTACTGCGTAATACACTCATCTTGAACTCGTTTACGACTATCCTGTTGGGCTAAATGCATCTGTGTAACATCCAGTGTTTTCTAGGACTTGTTTAAAATAGCCCACTATTTTCTAGTCAGGTGAATTCTTACGGTATGCCCAGACACGGTACATAGAAATGCCGATCTTTAATGCATACTCCTATTCTATTGTCTTTTTTGTATCTTCCCTAATGTTTCTTATTTCTCTTTGTACGGTTGGTTGGAAAACATTTGTTCTGTTTAATAATAATAATAATAATAATAATAATAATAATAATAATAATAATAATAATAATATAATAATTTTAATGACAAAAATAATAAAACTTATAACAATATAGGGTATATATCCCACTAACTACATTTTATGGTTTTCGGAGACGCTGAGATGGCGGAATTTAGTCCCGGGGGAGTTCTTTTAAGTGCCAGTAAATCTACCGACACGACGCTGACGTACTTGAGCACCTTCAAATACCACCGGACTCAGTCAGGATTGAACCTGCCAAGTTGGGGTTAGAAGGCCACTGCCTCAACCGTACAGGCCATGAAGGCCCTGGGAGTGGTGGACGGTAAAGGCTTCCACTGTCCGCAACCTCGGCACTTGAAGGGGTAGAGTGGTTAGTTCTACGTCCGGCCGCCTTTGCCCCCAGGAATTAACCTGGTACTCATTTTTGATGTAGGCTGAGTGAACCTCAGGGCCATATGCACCTCCGGAAGTGGAAATATTATTTCTTAAATTTTATGACTTCCTGACGGGGATTCGAACCCACGTCCTTCCGGGAGAACCGAGTAAGCCTTTACCGCCTCCGCCAGGCAGCCCCATTACAGTGCTACCGGTGATTAATTCCACTATTCCTTAAACATTTCAGATTTCCGAAAACACCTATATACAGCTGTATGAATGAATTTAAAGCTGATCAAGATGCTTATCTTCTTAAATTCATGGAAGTTCGAAACGCTGCGAGAAGAAAGAGGGACCCTGACGATGGCAGTAGATTCAACACTGTATCCATTAATTACTTAATTAGAAAGACTTATGGCAGGTTCGTTTATGTTTGCGCGTATACAATTCAGAACATCACAGTGGCATCACGTGATAGATAGGCTTGCACGCATTGCTCGGTTCTTTCTAAGAAGTGGAGAGAATTCTGGAGAGAATCGTGGGGGTTCTCGTGTTACGGAGGAAGACTTGGAAACTACGGACGCAGTTATTCATCACATATTGAAATATAAATGTGGGGGCCGAAGAGGTAGTATGTGGTCCTGTAGGTTCACTTCTTGCTGGTATAATCATAATAATTTCGTGTGGCTATTTCTAGCCGGGAGCAGCCCTTGTAAGGCAGACCCTCCGATGAGGGTGGGCGGCATCTGCCATTTGTAGGTAACTGCGTGTTTTTGTGGTGGAGGATAGTGTTGTGTATGGTGTGTGAGTTGCAGGGATGTTGGGGACAGCACAAACACCCAGCCCCCGAGCCATTGGAATTAACCAATGAAGGTTAAAATCCCCGACCCGGCCGGAATCGAACCCGGGACCCTCTGAACCGAAGGCCAGTACGCTACCATTCAGCTAACGAGTCGGACACTTCTTGCTGGTGGAAGTGTACTAATGAAGCACAGGAAATGCCATTTATTCCTACCATGTCCGATACATGCATGTCCACGCCGTGGCCCCTGGGCCATGTAAGGGCGAAAAAGCGACTTCCCGACGCTTCAAAATGGGGACCCACCAGCTAAAGGAGACAACCCCGAAAGAAAACATCGGCCCTCCAGGATTGCCGGGGGTTGGCGTTGGGGTGACAACCCAATCAGTAAAAACCTCTCGTTACGAAATCTGAAGAAGAAATAGCCGACTGACCTTTTTACGACGACCTCGCAAATGTGTAAAGGACTTGAGAATTGGTTCGTGGAATGTTTTAACTTTTTACCAAGCTGAAAACCTAAGAAAGTTGCTCGATCAGCTGGATGAGTATCGACTAGAATATTATAAAGAAGATATTTAATGCAGTGCCAGAAGGAATCAGGAAAGTTGGCAGACCAAAGTTAAGGTGGCAAGAAGGGGTGAGAGAGGATGTAAAGATAATTGGAATCAAGAATTAAAGGAGCTCTGCACTTAACAAGAAAGAATGGGGAAAACTTCTTCAGAAGGCCAAGGCCCACAAAGGGTTGTCGCGCCAGTGATAATGATGAATGAAATATAAATGTAGGCAAAACCACTATAATCGCAATAAGTCTACACAAGATATATGTTCGACGTGTAAAGACCTTTATTGATAATTAGAGATACGTAAAAATGACGTTATAAGGAACAAGGCTCGCATTGATTATAAATTATACAAAGTACGAGCTAATAAATGTTTTGCCACGCTTAAATAAAAGGATGATAGTCATGTTGATGTTATATTTAACATGGAACAAAATCAACCCATTCCTAAAGTATCTATAGGGGAAGCATTTTACCTGAGACAAGATGGTTATATAATCTTTGTGTCGTGACAAATGAAAAGCAACTGGAAAAAAGTAAAGTTTTCTTTTATATGTGGTTGGAGACAGAAGGGGGTCGTGGAGCGAATGAAATAGCTTCGGGTGTAAAAGACTAACTTGGGCACTTAGAAAATAATCTTCGCAAGGAAGGGGCCAGAGATTAAAAAAACTCAGGCTATTTTCAGACTCTTGTGTATCCCGAAGTAAGAATAGTATTTTATTAGCATCTGCGGCACGTTTCCTCGAAAAGTCTAAAGTTTTCAAATCAGTTGAACATTATTTTCCCATTCGAGGTCATAGCCTTTTGCCGCCAGATGGAGTGTTCGGGAACGTACAGAAAAAATACAGAGAGAAAGAAGAAATAGTATCGCCTATGGAGTATCATAGCCTACTCAGTGATCACGGCCAAGTGAGAATTCTGTAAAAGGATTGGATCATCTTTGATCTGAAGGCAAAATCAAGAAAGATTTTCAAAGGGAAGCTACCTTTCAACATCACGAAAACCCGCATCATTCAATACAGGAAACATGAAAACTTCAAGGTACAAGTCGCTGTTCGATACACATACAGTTGTGAATCAACCATTGTAGAAATACTCAATTAAGGAAATATTTCCTTCAGAGAAGTGAACTTGCCTCCAGAAATGGAAGTAGTAAATCATGTTAATAAGGAAAAGAGCCAAGATATGGAAGTAGTAAATCATGTTAATAAGGAAAAGAGCCAAGATATGGAAGTAGTAAATCATGTTAATAAGGAAAAGAGCCAAGATATGGAAGTAGTAAATCATGTTAATAAGGAAAGGAGCCAAGATATGGAAGTAGTAAATCATGTTAATTAGGAAAAGAGCCGAGATATGGAAGTAGTAAATCATGTTAATTAGGAAAAGAGCCAAGATATGGAAGTAGTAAATCATGTTAATTAGGAAAAGAGCCAAGATAAGGCAAAATTAATGAAATTCATACAAATGCCTGGGGAAGCTAAGGAGTTCTATGAAGCGGTTCTTAAGGGAAAACATACCAAGAACAAGCTGAAAGTAAGTGATGTGATGGAGAATACAGAAGTTGGGGAAACTGACTCAGAAATAGAGAGGTCTAGTCAACAAAGACAGAGATTCGTTATGTCTCTTAAATTTTGAAACTCTGGCATTGTATACATTATTATCAGTACCATTCTTCATTTATAGTATTGTGATAATGTCTGTGTGTAAATTTGACATTCCATGTCTTTAAATTTGTTTTACGTATGCTGTGGACGAAATGTTTACTCAGTAGGATTATGCAATGAGCGAGTTTTAAAAGAAAACGAACAGTTTCTCCTAACTTTTTGGTAAACACTATTCAAATGTGTGCTTTTGTCCATACTTATATCAGAGTGTAACGAACAAACTATTTAAGATGGACTTTGTCAAAATATCCTTTTTACTCTATTGTCTAACCAGTTTTTGTCTCTCCTGAAAAATTATGATTTTGCAAGGAGCGAGTTTTGAAAGACGGTCCTCAATTGTAAATTTTACTCGGATGAAATCCAAATTGTCGCTATCACCGATCTTTTTTAAGATTTCTTTCGTGATTTGTTGTGAAAAGTGTTTTAAACTTTCGATATTTTGGTGCTGTACTATTCTTAACCATCTGTGTCTTGTGTTTCTATACATCTATTCTTTCACCTGAAGTTGCCAATTACCGAGCTCGATAGCTGCAGTCGCTTAATTGCGGCCAGTATCCAGTAGTCGGGAGATAGTGGGTTCGAACCCTACTGTCGGCAGCCCTGAAGATGTTTTCCGTGGTTTTCCATTTTCACACCAGGCAAATGCTGGTGCTGTACCTTAATTAAGGCTACAGACGCTTCCTTGCCACTCCTAGCCCTTTCCTGTCACATTGTCGCCATAAGACCTATGTGTGTCGGTGCGACGTAAAGCAACTTGCAAGTTGCCTATTCTTGTTCACCCCTAGTGTCCTTGTATTTTTCTGACTGCTCCTCTTTGTACCATCCACGGTTTACTTCTCGATGCCAAGCACTTGAAAATATCGCTTTTGTACGATCACCATTTTTATGTTTCATAAGCAATATTAAATCAACGAACCCGCTACATTGGTAGCGAAGCAAACCCGAACACTTCATACGTAAACACTATATATAGGACTCCATAATATAGAAAAGATAATTACTTTAACGAATATGTGGACCTGGAGCGACCGGCTTAGACTACACAGCACTGCGCAGTCAGGGTTGCAAATCCGTGCTCAGAGGTGAGCGAATCCCGCTTCACCGTTCCCATATCTGACAACAGCACAGTTTTCCTCGCCTGCCTAATTCACAGGCCGCAGGTTTAAACTATTGCGAGCGAGTTCGCCCCGCGGTTAGGGGCGCGTAACTGTGAGCTTGTATTCGGGAGATGATCGGTTGGAGTCCCGCCGTTGGTAGCCACGGAGACGGCTTTCCTTGGCTTCCCGTTTTCACACCGGGCAAATGCTGGGGCTGTACCCTTATTAAGGCACGGCCACCTTCCATATCCTAGCCCTTTCCCATTCATGGTTCGTAGAAAACCTTCGATGAGTTAGTGCGGCGTTGAACCACTAGCAGAAAAAAGAAACTCTTCCCCTTTGCGAAAAACCTGTTGATGATGAGTACTTATGTATTTGAATAAATGAAACTAAAATATTGATAACGAACGATTTATTTGCATCATTTTACGGAACATCTTAGGTGACCAAGGCCTACGGTAACGACTAATGTGGCGTCACTGACGATGTCCGCCTCCGTACCGTAACGGTTAGCATTATTACCTGCCGTCCTCGGGGGCCCGGGTTCGGTTCCCGATACTGCCAGAATGGCAGGAGGACTGGTATGTGGTTGAAATGGTACATGTGGTTCACCTCCAATGGGGGTGTGCCTGAAAAGAGCTGCACCACCTCGGGATGAGGATACGAGTTTACTCAGTCCGACTCGTTGGCTGAATGGTCAGCGTACTGGACTTCGGTTCAGAGGGTCCCAGGTTCGATTCCCGGCCGAGTAGGGGATTTTAACCTTCAGTGGCTCGGGGGCTGGGTGATTGTGATGTCCTCAACATCCCTGCAACTCATACACCACATATAACACTATCCACCACCACAATAACACGCAGTTACCTACAATTGGCAGATGCCGCCCACCCTCATCGGAGGGTCTGCCTTACAAAGGCTGCACTCAGCTAGAAATAGGCACACGAGATTAAAATTATATTTCGACACACGCTATTTATATAAATCCACAACTGCAGCATCTTTGGCGACCAAGGGAACGATATATATGTATGCTTTTTTTTACATTTTGCTTTACGTTGCACCTACACAGATAGCTCTTATGGCGACGATGGGATAGGAAAGACATAGGAGCGGGAAGGAAGCGGCCGTGGCTTTAGTTAAGGTACAACCGCCCCGGCATTTGCCTGGTGTGAAAATGAGAAACCACGGAAAATCACCTTCAGGGCAGCCGAGAGTGGAGTTCGAACCCAGCATCTCACGGTAATGACTAATGTGACGTCACTTCCGTCACAAATTTTGTCGCGTTACACAAATTTTCGGGCGACCCCCCGGCCGTAAGACATATTCAGGTCAAAAAGAGTAATAACACGCACCGCAGTACAGCGGCTTGCTTCGCCCAGTCCCGAGGGCAAGCCACCTGTGACAAACACACCACACCTGGACGAAGTCACAACCAATACACGGACTGGTTATTGAACTCGATATTTGCAAACACTTGCTCTTGAGTCATAGACACATACACCAGAACAATCGCTGTTTGTCTCACGGACACGGCGGTGCGTGGTGGCTGTGGTCGCTAAAGCGTGTAGTCAGCATCGTCCGAATCCGTGACAAGACGGTTCGAATCTAATTTGTTGTCCGGCTCCATGGCTAAATGGTTAGCGTGCTGGCCTTTGGCCACAGGGGTCCCGGGTTCGATTCCCGGTAGGGTCGGGAATTTTAACCATCATTGGTTAATTTCGCTGGCACGAGGGCTGGGTGTATGTGTCGTCTTCATCATCATTTCATCTTCATCACGACGCGCAGGTCGCCTACGGGTGTCAAATCAAAAGACCTGCACCTGGCGAGTCGAACATGTCCTCGGACACTCCCGGCACTAAAAGCCATACGCCATTTCATTTCACGGACACGCATGCGCCGTAAAGCTAAACGGAAGATGACTGACTGGACAATAACAGGACACTGATAGCTGTACTACATTTTAACTAATACACTTCCTATACATCCCTCACAGTTTGGTATAACTTTCATTTGCATCCCACATTATCAGCATCCAGTCGTTCGACTCCATGACTGAATTGTTAGCGTGCTGGCCTCTGGTCACAGGGGTCCCGAGTTCGATTCCCGGCAGGGTCGGGAATTTGAACCAAAATTAGTTAATTCCGCTGGCATGGGGACTGGGTGTATGTGTCGTTTCATGATCATTTCATCCTCATTGCGACGCGCAGGGTCGCCTACGTGTTTCAAATCAGAAGACCTGCCCCTTCCTCGGACACCTCCCTGCACTAAAAGCCATACGCCATTTCATTTTTCATTTACTAACAAGTCCGCCTCTGTGGTGTAGTGGTTAGCGTGATTAGCTGCCAGCCCCGGAGGTCCGGGTTCGATTCCCGGCTCTGCCACCAAATTTGAAAAGTGGTACGAGGGCTGGAACGGGGTCCACTCAGCCTCGGGAGGTCAACTGAGTAGAGGTGGGTTCGATTCCCACCTCAGCCATCCTGGAAGTGGTTTTCCGTGGTTTCCCACTTCTCCTCCAGGCGAATGCCGGGATGGTACCTAACATAAGGCCACGGCCGCTTCCTTCCCTCTTCCTTGCCTATCCCTTCCAATCTTCCCATCCCTCCACAAGGCCCCTGTTCAGCATAGCAGGTGAGGCCGCCTGGGCGAGGTACTGGTCGTTCTCCCCAGTTGTATCCCCCGACCAAGAGTCTGAAGCTCCAGGACACTGCCCTCGGGGCGGTAGAGGTGGGATCCCTCGCTGAGTCCGAGGGAAAAACCGAACCTGGCGGGAAAACGGATGATGATGATGATTTACCAACAAGTCAGTTATGAAATTTACGTCTCCAAAGCAAACGACATATCAATAAATTAAATGGCGTGTGGCCTCGCGAGAGGCCAGGTGCAGGTCTTTTGATTCGACATCCATAGGCGACCTGCGCGTCGTAATGAGGATGAAATGATGATGAAGACGACACATACACCCAGTCCCCATGCGAGCGGAATTAACTAATTTTGGTTTAAATTCCCGACTCTGCCGGGAACCAAACCCGGGACCCCTGTGACTAAAGGACAGCACACTAACCAATTACCCATGGGGCCAGACAACGATACATCAATAAGAATCACGGGTTAATGATCGAGATATCTAAGAGTATCAAGTCAATTACTATGTTAATAACAAACTCGTCCTAGTGAACTATTCAATGGCATCTGTCCCTTGACGGCTCTATCATACCACATTTGCTGCTACTCTCTGTATTCCGTTCTGTTTTGCGGCGCGTTTCCGCCTCATTTCCCGCGAGCAATGTGGTGTCATGGGTGAACCGCGTAGCTACCTGAAATGGTTCTGACGGGCAAATCAATTTTACTCTCACAAGGGGACATTCCCTACTCGTCACCACCGATTCCGCTCAAATTTATAGAACGTGCAGGGCTTGGCTAGAAATGAATGTACCCAAAATGGGAACTTCAGATAGCCAAGCGTATAGAAAATAAAAATAAAAATAATAATGTTGACGCTGCTCTCGCACCGTATAAGCCACTTACGTTAGTGCGCACGCCGAGCTGTTGTTGGCGAAGCGGTAAGAGCTCGTACAGGTAATTCGATGGTCGTGGGTTCGACTCCTCGAGTGGAGAATATTTTTCTCAATTTTTGTATTATTCATTTATTTTAATTTATTTTATTTATATGTAAAAGGCATATAGGACGTCATATCTGTAATGAGCGCACAATTGTAAAAAAATTGGAGTTGCGAACTTTCCCGACGTGTTCAACAGAATTTTTTCTCCTTTATTGGCTATCTCCCCTCCTTGGAGAATGTGCCATCGTAAATAGCCGTTTCGTGTAAGATTCGTTTGCACCTGACAAGTGAAGGTTGCTCCTGGCGGCTGTACACAAACAATAGATTCTTGGTGCAGGTAGAAAATGAAATCCCAATTCTTTACCTTTTCTATGCCTGTTGCGTATAAATAAATAAATAAACAAATAAATAAATAAAATGAATTATTCACCTCTTCGCGTAATTGGAAAATGAATAATATAAAATTTGACAGAAAAAAAGCAATCTCACACGGGGAGTCGAACCCACGCCCACCGAATTACCACTCCGAGCTCTTACCGCTACGCCAACAACTGTTCGGCGTACGCACTAACGTAAGTGGCTTATACGGTGCGAGAGCCGCGTCAACATTTTTATTTTTATTTTTATTTTCTATACGCTTGGCCATCTGGGGTTACCACTTTGGGTACTTTCATTTCTAGCCAAGCCCTGCACGTTCTATAAATTTGAGCGAAATCGGTGGTGACGAGTAGGGAATTTCACCTTGTCAGTGGATTGATGATTTTCGCTCTGTTTAATGTACTAGCTACTGTCATCACATTTTCCAAGAGACTCGGTGTTTTACTTAATATTGGCACAAACTGTTGTCTGAAATTTTCTCTATGTGTTGGTAGAGGTCTTGATTTTTTCCTCTTCATAGAAATACGAGACCATTAAAACACGGAGACTATAGTTTCTTGTCATCTCCACAGAATGAACAACGACAGACTTAAGAAGATTTTTGGTTACATATCCAAATTAAAACACACCACCGACTGGCTGGCCAACGGCCGTAGCCGTGTTGAAACACCGGATCCCGTGAGATCTCCGAAGTTAAGCAACATTGGGCGTGGTCAGGACTTGGATGGGTTGCCACGCGCTGTTGGTGGGGGGTAAGGGAATGGAGGAGCGGAAAGGAACTGGCCACCCTACCGCACGTAAACTCCGGCTCAGGAACACCTCTGCGGAGGTTCGGACCTGCCTACGGGCAGAACAACCCTTACCTTCCGACTGGCTGGAGGAGATACGATGGGGTATACGACAAAGACTGAACGTCGCAGATGACGTCATAACTAACAGGGTGAACTTCCAACAACAGATCACTTATGCGTATTTTTGCCTTTTACAAACTCCATGTCAACCTCGGAGAGTGTTATCGGAGGAACATAGGTGATCAGCCAATGTATGAAGAAGTTCTGGGAAGAAAAGGAAAATAAAAATATTGCACCGTAGTCTTAGGTTGTAAGCGGTCTTCTTGTTTTGTTTCGGCCGACAATGGGCGACGTTAATTGGAATTCAGCTTCATCTGTTTTCGGGCGTTCTTCCTCATTCAGTTCTCCTTCATTCTTTCACCCTGCAATCTTGTACTTCCTTCTATCCACGGCTCTTAGATATGTGATCTAATTTTCCTTCAAACCTCTTGATGGCCTTGATCCTCGACGTGTAAGCATCCATTTTGCTGTTTTTTATTCCTTGTATTCCCTTTTATTCCATGTCCTCCTTCACCTCCTGCTTCCAGCTCACCCTGGTTTTCCTGATCTTAACATCTTATTATCTGATTGGTCGGTATTCCCGGGTTCATTCTGTAGATATTACCTGTTCTTTAATTAAAAAAATACAGGTTACACTACAGCTATAGGGCGTACTCTCATGATCAGTTGTAGTTTGGCAAATGTTTTACAGCTGGTTGCCACCTGACGCCAAGTCAGATTGATCTCGCTGAGACCCAGACGCTGTCGTTGACACCTCTGTTGAGTTCTTCCGCCACCTGTCCTACTGCTCATACTGACAGTCAGCAGAGTTTCTGTAGATATCAGAGAATTGAAGAGCTACAGAGGCATTTAACTCACCTCACACACACTAAATATTTTATGAACGTGCCATTGCCAAACACATCAAGAAAATTATACACATCCATAGGACCCAGTGTGGCTTGACAATTGGAGTCGCAACTAGTGAAGCGATTCAAACTCTCCGAATATTTATGGAGAAACATTGTGCACTTCAAAAGGATCTCCATGTGGTCTTTATTGATTTAGAGAAAGCGTTTGACCATGTTCCTATGGAAATCGTTTGGACTGCACTGCGACACCAAAATGTTCCGGAGGAATATGTGAAGCTTATCCAGGACATGTACGTTCGTCCCTCTACAAAGGTGAAGCCTAGTGTTTGTATCTCTGGGAGTTTCCCCTGTTGAGGTTGGTGTTCATCAAGGTTCAGCTTTGAGCCCAATCGTTTTCAACATAGTTATTAACTATCTCACAGAACAACTGATGACGCAACTACCATGGACTCTTCTATATGCAAACGACATCGTACTTGTTGGTGAAACACGTGAAGAAGTCGAGGCAGCCTTAGAACGTTGGAGAAAAACTTTGGAGACGAATTGACTCACAAGGGACCATCGGCAATGGGTAAGTCGCCGATCGCAACGAAACTTGGAAAACACATTGAGGTACATGTAAAAACGATGTCGGCATCAATTTTGGGTGCCAACATTCATTAGAGCGTTAACTACGAGACCTAAAAGTTGCGACATTTCAAATTCCGCGCGATCAGCGATGAATACCGGCTGGCCAATGCTAAGCTGGCACACTGCGTACTTGGAGATACGCCTCTGCACCTCCTCCCCTCCCCGCTCCAATTGGTTCGCCACCACACGTTTCCCTTCTCCCCGCGCTTGACGGCTGTCACACAAGAAGCCTGTCAGCAAACGCCATTTGGTCCATCCAACGTTGATGCGATACTTCATCAATCGTCGCATCAGTGGTAATAACTGAGCCCACGTACTTGCATTTATTCCTCATAGCCAGCGGTTCAACAGCTAAGAAAATCGTATTTAGTGGAACTTGAACTTCTTGCCTGACGAAATTGCAGAACATATACTCCGTCTTCTTAGGCTTGTTCTGACAAGGAAACATCGGCAATGGGATAGTCGCCGATCGCGATGAAACTTGGAAAACACATTGAGGTACACGTAAAAATGATGTCGGCATCAATTTTGGGTGCAAACATTCATTAGGCATAAGTTCAAAGGCAAGATATACTAGAGTGTTGTTAGGCCTCCCTCCACTTACTGCTCCGAGTGTTGTACAACGCAAAAGAAGCATGATTAGCAAATGCATGCAACGGAAATGCGGATGCTGCGATGGTCAGCCGATGTCACCCTCTTGGATCGAGTGCGCAATGAGCATATACGAGGATCATTTAATACGGAGCGGCAGTAGCGCTGGCACTGACACGTACAACGTCGAGATAAAGAGGTCAACCAGACCGATCTCCGCATGCTCGGCGTTCATAGTGCCGCACGACTCTACAACGGCCCCGTACCATAACCAGATGTAGTTCTGTATATCGACTCTGCAGATGCCTACTTCAACATTCACGATAATGGTGCGCTCATCCAACATCGCCTTCACCGTGTGGACTCTACTCCTCCCAACGTCTTGGCGCAGCTCATGGACAACGCACCTGCTACAGCCGCTCGCCCATCGCAGTCTCTCCACCCCCGTCTCCACCAGCACCGTCGTCCTCTAGTTACACCACCCCCGTTACTACCATTACTACTACCACCACTACCAACTCTGCGCACACCTCATCCAACACTCCTATTACCACTACAACACTGTCCCATCTTTTCCCCCTTATGATGTCTTCTCTCCCCATCCCTCCCACCCCGGATCTACTACGTCCCCAGAACACATCTCTTCAGCCACCTGCCGAGGGAACTATTACTCCTGATACTCCTGGAAGTATGTTACGTCCACCATCGACGCCACCGCCTTCGGACCGTAATGTCCTGTATAGCTGCGTCGGTGTGGAACCAAGTATACCAGCTGACGTCATCGCCCAGGAACTCCGCCAGTCAGGACTGCCCGTGCGAAGAGCGTTTCGCATCGCAACGTCGACTGTCCGACCTTCTTAGTGAGACTCCATCTTCCAACTTTCGAAGACGATCAACGTCTCATCGACAATGGGATAAACCTCTATGGCCACCACCATCGAGTTGAACCATCTCGCTCACCTCCCCAAACCTCGCCCCGACATACCACACCTCGGCGCCGTCCCCGACTTGCCCCTCCTCCTCAACCACCTAGTCCACATCTCCGACCTTGTCCATACCCACCCCGTTATTTTTCGCCACCATCGCCAACCTCTCACCTCCTCAGCCTCCTACTCACTTCTCTTGCACTTCATCTTATCCCTTACAACCTTGGTTAAACCTTCCCTTCTTGGGTTCTCTCCTATACAAGTATTTGTAAATCTGTCCATAAAGCACTAGATAACCTACACATCCTTTATTCTCATCTCCTTAACAGTCCGACTCGTTGGCTGAAAGTTCAGCGTACTCGCCTTCGCTTCTGAGGGTCCTGGGTTCGATTCCCAGCCGGGTCTGGGATTTTAACCTTCATTGGTTAATTCCAATGGCTCGGGGGCCGGGTGTTTGTACTGGCTCCAACATCCCTGCAACTCATACAACACACATAACACTATCCTCCACCACAATAACACGCAGTTACCTACACATGGCAGATGCCGCTCACCCTCATCGGAGGGTCTGCCTTACAAGGGCTGCACTCGGCTAGATATAGCCACAAGAAATTATTATTATCTCCTTAACTTCTTCATACCGCATTTTACCCACCTCCCTCTTCTCCCAGTTCTTCCCAACCCTAATCTCCTGGCCAGAGAGAGGGTGTTACCTTTTAGGTGCCCCTCCCTCCCCCTTCAGGGTGGGGAATGAAAACATTATAAAGTATATAGCTGTACACTGTGTTGCCTACACTGTAAGCGCCAGACCAAGAAGTTATTGACTGTACTACACGAGTGTACGCCGTGTTGTTTACACTGTAGGAGCCACTCCATTAGCTTATTGGCTGTAGTAGTAAAACATATTTTTGTGTATATTTTTGGAATATAATGCCTAGAAATACGGACAGTAGACAAAATATGTAACAAAAAAGGTCATATAACATTTTGACAATGGCAAACAGAAATGGTGAGGTGCGTCCATGCCTCGAAATATGGGCCTCGATGCTGTGAGGCTGCATTCGCCAAGTTACGTAACTCTGCTTAACCTCTAATGTCGTTGAAGTTCGTTCTCTCGTCTCCAAACTCCACCTTTCACGTCAAAACTCTCCTCCCACACTCCCTCAATCTTCTTCTTCTCAGCATCTGGAAGTCCCCGACCCCCTATCTGTTTCTTAGCAAAGGACATAAGAAGACAAAGAGGGGTCAGTACTTTCAATTTTAAAACCTGAAAAAGGACGTTTTTCAGTCAAAATTGATGGTTGAAAGTTTGAAATTTACGATAAAACAAAGAACAAACGTACGTGCAATAACGTTACAAGGCAGCTGAAACATGATTTAACAGTACAGAGCCTAGGCTTTCCTCAAGTTTAGCCGAAAGGAAGAAAAATGAGAACAAAGATGCATTTGTTGTTCGTATTATTTGTATAGTTTGTACAGATCAGGGCCCGTATTTACATGGGTACGAAGTGAAATTAACCCTCGTAGCGTGTTTTTACAATCGGATGCACTTCCTGACGTCAGCCTCATCAGAGGAGCTAATGAGATGAAACGACTGACGTGAATATGATAGTAAGGAGGGAGGGGGTGTAACTAGGTTACTCCTGTCGAATAGCATCAAGGGTCTGCTCAAGGCTTAACGTCTCCATCCAGCGGGCGAATCATTAACAAGAGCGTCATACGCCCTCAATTCATATTAACACTCTGGAGAGGTTTGTAATTGAATCCTGGTTTTTGGCACGCAGTCTTCAAAGTTTCTCTAGAGTGGAATTCTACAGAATGGAACATGCATCTCTTCACTCTCTAAAATTTCAACAATCTATTCTTCCACACACGATGAAAATAACACTTATTCAAACACTGATATTTTCCAATAATTTTTTACTCTGATGTTGTACTAACGGATCAACCGTAGAACAAACAACGAAACTTCAGAAGGCAATGAGGTTATTTCTTTTTAACTTTGAGGAACATACCTCCCCTTATTATGAGTAGCTATCCTGGCTGAAATCGCTGAACTAAGAAACATACATACGTACTGCGACGCTATTATTTCGACTGCTGAACGAATATACACTTGATAACCTATGCTCAAATTTTAACTTCCTATCGTCTATTCATCGACAATATACCATACTGACTTCTACTCTTATGGTAACCTTCAGTCATTCATCTGTATATAAACGCTCCTTCCAAGTGTCGGGGGAAAGGCTATGGAACACTCTCTCTGTACGTAATAGCACTTCAATTGTCTCATTTAAACGGTCTTGTCGAGATTTCCTCCTAAATACGTGAACATCTTGTATGAATGTTAGTGTGAATGAGAGCAAATGTGATGTAGAGCTCTTGTTGGGTAATGTAGATGGATAATATTGCTCATTAACTAAATATCAATAACTATAATGCTATGATTTAATTCCTTAATTTAGGTGGTTTCTGCATACGGTATCCAGTCTTATTAACTTTCAAATCATGTGACTATGTACTGCATTTTGTGGTTAAGTGTAAGAGAGGGCCGTGAGACCTAACCTCGCTGCATACAGAGACATAAGACCGCCTCGGATGGTGTAGTAGTTAGGGTATTTAGCTGCCACTATCGGAGGACCGGGTTCGATTCTCGGCCTTGACAAAAAAATTTAAATGTGATACGAGGTCTGGAACGGGGTCCACTCAATCTCGGGAGGTCAACTGAATCGAGAGGGGTTCGATTCTCTCCTCAGCCATCCTCAAAATGGACTTCCTTGGTTTCCCACTTCTCCAAACAAATACCGGGATGGTATCTAACTTAATGCCAAGGGCGCTTCCTCCAATCTTCCTTGTCTATCCCTTCCAATCTTACCATCCCTCCATAAGGCCCCTGTTCAGCATAGAAGGTGAGGCCGTCTGGGGGAGGTACTGGTCGTCCTTCCCACTTGTATCACCGACCCAAAGTCTCACCCTCCAGGACACTGTCCCTGAGACGGTAGAGACGCTGTGTCCGAGGGAGAAAGCAACCTTGGAGAGTAAAAGGATAAAGAAAGAAAGAAAGAAAGAAAGAAAGAAAGAAAGAAAGAAAGAAAGAAAGGAACGAAAGACAAAGGCATAAAATAAAATAAAATTGAAGTATACTGTCACAGGAAGCAAAGGCATTTAAAACATACTAACTCGAAACTTTATACCTGATTTCATAATTACCGACTGTATTCTGGGTATAATCCATTAACAGACTCTTTTCAGCTGACAGGTTGACCATAATTCTCCACTTGCATGTTTCGAACTAGAAGGAAACTTGCAAGAGAACGTGATAATGTGAAACTCATATGAAAATCATTTATACTTAACAGTCTAATTTAATGGCGGGCACATAAACGGAGCCGCTGCTCTTGTATTATGGTGTAATGTAGATGAATGTGGCTGTTGTTAATGACTCGTGATGTTGAAGGATAAACAAAGCACATCGTGCTTGGATATCATTAGCACGTAACAAGGTGTTAATGAGGCAGTTACCAGAATGGCCCTCATGGCGCTAGTTCAAGTAAAGAGAATATTGCTTGCCGAATAAACAAAGAGACCTGCTGCGTGAATCTCAAGTGTCATCAGACATTGTTCTGTCATTGACCAATCATCATTGACCTGAATCTAAGACTGTCACGCAGTTGGCACTTCCCTATCAGTTGCTTACCTCGAATGCTCTGTCCGCAGTTGGTGGCTATCCGTGAATGGAAAGAGAGAAAAGAGAGAGAGAGAGGGAGGGAGAGACCTCTTTTCAAGTACGTATGAATACAGGCTATTCATTAATTACGTAGTCATTAATTAATTCAGTAATGTATTCATCCACATGGATTGTCTTCACTGTATTTGCTGGAGTTCCGTAGATGTAGGAGGAGAGCATTCAACTCATTAAATCATTCAATCACTTATGCATTAATTAATTAATTCATCCATTCATTCATTCATGCAGTTTACTAATATAATCCAATCAGGCAAATAATCCATTTTGTGATTCAGTCATTCATTCATAATATCTATTGTAAGCTAAGCATAACATTGTTCACGTTAGTGACACAAATAAATACTTGCACTAACACGAATTAATGGGGGTAAGTTACATGTTGTCCTAAACCAAGACCTCTCAAACGCCTGAAATCTCACGCGTACAAACCGAGGCGCAGAAGTCCTGTGTACTGTGCATCGATCGGACTCGGCTCGGTTCGGGCCAGCGGTTTGGCTCGGGGCGATTCGGCTAAGAATAACTCAACTCGGCTCGGATGGTGGAGCACTGAAGAGCGAGTGAGGAAGGAGAAACAGGTGGAGCGAGAGAGACAGGCGTAGGCAAAGTGAGAGACAGAGTTATTCCTCAAAATCGAGGAGTGGGGGTCTGCACTTTGGTCTACCTAGAGAAGTCGTCTTATGCAACTTGCGCCGCGCAATGCACCGGTACGTACAGCCTGGGAGCCCGTGTCCTGGACTACAAAGTACAAGAATATTAACGTCTAGGATTAAAAAAATCTTATGAACCACAATTTAGAGATCAGCTGTAATTAGTCAGTAGACGTAATTGCAATATTTAAGGCAGTAACAGATTATTTTTTTAAATTGGCTTTACGTCGCACCGACACAGATAGGTCTTTTGGCAACGATGCGATGGGAAAGTTGTAGGAGTGGGGAGGAACTGGCCATGGTACAGCACCAGGATTTGCCTGGTGTGAAAACGGGAAAACACGGAAAACCATTTTCAGGTCTGCCGACAGTCGGGTTCGAACCCACTATCTCCCGGATGCAGTGTCATAGCTATGCTCTCCTAACCGCATGGTCAACTCGCCCGGTAATAGATAAATTAATTGTATCAAATAATTTCGATTGTAATAAATGATTACAACAGTATTCTATTCTATTCAGTTATTTGCCTAATCTCTTCTTAAATGATTTCAAGCAGCTTGAAATTTTTTTGAATATCTCCTTTGATAAATTGTTCCATTCCCTAATTCATCTCCCTATAAACGAGAATTTGTCCCAATCTCTCCTCCTGAATTTCATCTTTATTTCCATATGATCTTTTCTAACTTTGTAAGCTCCAAAAACCAAACCGAGCCACACTGTTCAACAGCCTCAAAGGGCCATGGCCTATCAAGCGACCCCTGCTCAGCCCGAAGACCTGCAGATTATGAGGTCTCGTGTGGTCAACACGAGGAATCCTCACGGCCGTTATTCTTGGCTTACTAGATCCTAGATCCAGGTAAAAATCTCTAACTTGCCTGTGAATCGAACACGGGTATGAGACAGGCACGCTTCCCCTACACCGCGGGGCTGACCCTTTGAAAGCTTCACTCAGCGTATTCGTCTACTAACGTCATTCCACGTCATTTCTCCATTGGCAGCTCAGAACATCTCGTTTAGACGAGCAGCTCCTCTCCTAACTCCGAAGTCTCCCCATCCCAAAGTTCACAATATTTTCGCGACACTACTTCGTTGGCGGAAATCATCCAACATATATCGTGTTGCTTTCCTACGGATATTTTCCAGTTTTTGTATCCAGTAATCCTGGTGTGTACCACTATACAGGAACCACGCTGTAATTGTATCTTAGCAGAGCATTGCACCCTCTCCTTTACATCCTTACTACAGCTCCTGAATACTCCAATAACCATCTGTATCCTTTAATTACAACCTTGTTAATCCAGTGAACATCGTTCTTCATATTAGTACCAAGGCAGCTACAATGATCGCAAAAGATACTGTCACCCCTCAGCACAGTAATTAAAGTTGAGAGGGCCATACCTTTCGGGGAAACATAAAACCTTTTTTCATCCCGTTTGCCATCATGCCATTGTCTTCCTTCCATCTCAAAACATTTCAGAGATCATTTTGCTGTCATTTACAATTCTTCGACGAGAATGTATCTAGCGGTATCGTATGGTACCAGCAAGCATACCTTTATATTTTTCAGCCTCAAATCGATTTTCGTGAGACAAATTATAGTTTTACGGCCGGATGCCCTTCCTGACGCCAATTTTAGTCTGCTGAGGAGCAAATGAAGATTGTGAATGAAACTGGGTAAGGAGGTGGAGGAAGGTAAAGAATCTGCCCGGAAATGAAAATGGGTAAACACAGAAAACCATTCTCAGAACAGCCGACAGTAGAGTGTGAATCCACTTTTCTCCCGAATGCAGAGCTGGGTTCCAAAGCCGTAGCCCATTCACACGCGTCGTAACTCCGCTCTGTAAAATGTGAAATCAAAATTGAACATATTAGGCCTATAATTTTATTTATATGTAGATAAAAATCAAACCCAACCAAATCCCATGGTGCAACAGCCTACCAAGCGATCACTGCTCAACCCGGAGGCCTGCAAATCCCCTAAGCCTTCATTCTTGGCTTTCTATACCGAGGGCGCTATCTCACCGCCAGATAGCTCAACTGTGATCACGTAGACTCAGTGAACCTCGAGCCAGCCCTCAGATCCGGGTAAAAATCCCTGACCTGTCCAGGAATAGAACCCGGGGCCTCTGGGTAAGAGGCAGGCACGCTATCCCAACACCGCAGGGCCGGCCTGCAAATAACAACACACGCATTTATTTTTAAGCCATTAGAAACTATCCCTTAGTTACCCATTCGCCAAAATTTTAGGGGCACAGAGTGACGTGCCCTTGAATACCGAGAGACAGTGATATAAAAAGAACACAATTATCAAAACTAAGCTTAACGCCCTTCTTTTCTTTCTTTCTTTCTTTCTTTCTTTCCTTCTTTCTTAATCCGTTTACCCTCCAGGGTTGGTATTTCCCTGGAACTCAGCGAAAGATCCTCAAGGGCAGTGTCCTCGAGCGTGTGACATTGGGTCGGTGGGATACAACTGATGAGGAGGACCAGTACCTGGTCCAGGTGGCCGCGTCTGCTATGCTGAACAGGGATTTGTGGAGGGATGGGAAGATTGGAAGGGATAGACAAGGAAGAGCGAAGGAACTGGTCGTGGCCATAAGGTAGGCACCATCTCGGCATTTGACTAGAGGAGAAGTGGGAAACCACTGAAAGCCATTTCGAGGATGGCTGAGTTGGAAATCGAGGCCCCCCTCTACTCAGGTGCCCTGCAGAAGCTGAGTGGATCCCGTTTCAGCCCTCGTACCACTTTTCAAATTTCGTGGCAGAGCCGGGAATCGAAGCCGGAATTCCGAGGGTAGCAGCTAATCACACTAACCTTAGTGCCCTTCTACACCAATGTATTCAATTAAGTTTTCAATATTTTTTCTTAGAAGAGGTTTTAGATCTGTTAGAACAAGTAAGTTATATAAAAGAAGCTATTCATTAATCACCATACAGTTACTGACTGGTTACTCATTTTACAGCGATATATTGTTTCCTCATAATTGTTGGATATAATTTGCACTTTACATTGGAGATCAGATAAATATTTACTGGCTAAGGAGTTTCGAGGAACTTCTTATCAGTATAAGTTTTCTTTCAAATGTGCTCTGGCACAAAATTACTCTCTTGTTCTTGAAGAAAAACGTAACGTTTGTGCAGTTAATCTCCTTACTCAGGTAGGTAATTTATTCTCCTTTACACCGCCTGGTTAACCTCCTGTGTTCCAAACCCTTTCTTTGATGGCACGAAGAGTTCTTTAGAAGGGAAACAAGCGCTGAGGTTGCTCTTATTATACAAACTCTTTGATGAGCTATTCCTGATGTTACCTTATAGGAGGATTAGTTGGCTTAACTTTGAGCACAATGACTGAACCTTACTTCGTTATGCCCTAATATACTAACAAAATTGCGAATTAATGCTGCATAATTTACAAAGCAGCGTGTTGATTACTAAGACCTACCTGAATATTTAAGCTCGTATAGGCTAAAGGAGCCCTTATGAATAAGCTAAGCTCCTTAGCTGTTCGATAACCATGTCAGTAATATGTCTAAACTTCCTCCATTTCTATGACCTTTTTGACTGATACAATTTCCGTAATGCACTATTACCTGAGTCTACGGAGGCCTGGTTTCGATTCCTGTCATAGACAACCAATCCACCTGTGCGCTCTAGACTGCTACATTGATTATTTTTTCTCTGGGACTACAGGTCCTACCAAAAGTTTAAGCACACCTGCACATTTCATGAACACGATTCCTGTCTTTAAAATGTTGGTTTCAGTCTCACGAGTTCTTTACAGGCAAGGTAGGTAAGGGTTATTCTGCCCGAAGGCAGGTCCGAACCTCCGCAGAGGTGTTCCTGAGCCGGAGTTTACGTGCGGTAGGGTGGCCAGTTCCTTTCCGCTCCTCCATTCACTTACCCCCCCCCCCCCAACAGCGCGTGGCAACCCATCCAACTCCTGACCGCGCCCAATGTTGCTTAACTTCGGAGATCTCACGGGATCCGGTGTTTCAACACGGCTACGGCCGTTGGCATTTACAGGCAAGTATGACATGTTTATTGGAACCTTTGCCGAAATTGTCGTTATAATATCACTCTTTGTTTTGAAGTTACTATTTTTAATGTATAATAATTGGAAAGAAAATAGCTATTTTGTAATACTTGAATAAATCTGGACAGTGCCGTATGGGGATTACATTAACAATCATTGTAACAGAGAAACACAGATACCTGAACAATATTTATAATTGTAATAGAACAACCGCCTCTGTGGTGTAGTGATTAGCGTGATTAGCTGCCACCCCCGGAGGTCCGGGTTCGATACCCGGCTCTGCCACGGAATTTGAAAAGTGGTACGAGGGCTGGAACGGGGTCTACTCAGCCTCGGGAGGTCAACTGAGTAGAGGTGGGTTTGATTCCCACCGCAGCCATCCTGGAAGTGGTTTTCCGTGGTTTCCCACTTCTCCTCCAGGCAAATGCCGGGATGGTACCTCACTTAAGGCCACGGCCGCTTCCTTCTCTCTTCCTTGCCTGTCCCATCCAATCGCCCCATCCCTCCCCAAGGCCCCTGTTCAGCATAACAGGTGAGGCCGCCTGGGCGAGGTACTGGTCATTCTCCCCAGTTGTATCCTCCGATCCAAAGTCTGAAACTCCAGGACACTGCCTTTGAAGCGGTAGAGGTGGGATCCCTCGCTTAGTCCGAGGGAAAAACCGACCCTGGAGGATAAACAGATTAAGAAGAAGAAGAATAGAACAACTGAATATGTTTCCAATTAAATATCCCCCGTTTAATAGCTCGCAATAGCACCATATAAATTGGTAAATGAGCAAACAGTACTTGACCTTGGCTGGACAGGAGGTCACTGAACCTACAGAGATCTTTTTACGTTACGTTGTACTGTAGATATCCCGCTACAACGTAACGCACAAATGATCTCGATAGCTTGAGGGGTCTCCTGTCCATCCAAGATCAAGGAATGTTTTTCTTTTGGTACCACTTTCTGTGGTTCTTTTGCAATCTCTGAAACGGGGGATATTTTAAGATGGAAACATATTCTGTTCCTCTATTACAATTATAAACATTTTGTAGGTATCTGCGTTTATCCACAACAAAAATTATTACTGTAATCCCCATATTGTACTGTCCAGATCTCCTCAAGTATTAAAAAATAGCTATTTTTTCTAGTTATTATAAACAAGAACTTCAATAACTTCGAAACAAAGAGCGATACCTTAATGAAAATTTCAGCAAATGTTTCTCTAGATATGTTAGAGTTCCCTGTAAAGAATCGTATACCTTAGACTAAACGTTTAAGGACAGAAATAATGTTCATGAAGTATGCATGTTTCCTTGAACTATTGGTAGGACCTGTATATTAATTGTTAAAAATATTTCGACATTTTATTATTCTTCTGGTGATTATGTTGCTTATTACACGATGTCCTTCTGTTGGAACTCGACGTGCTGCCGTGCAACGCACATAGTGTCAACACCCAGTGTAAGTGCAACATACACAAAACTTTACTTATTACAAATCTATTAAACGCCGTTTCTTACACAATTTATTTCTATTTACAGATATCACAGCCTACAACATATAGGAAGAAGCCTACACGCTATCATTTAACATATTAAAAATGTAAACCATTTGACACTTGACATAGCATATAACGTCATATTAAGGTGCACGTCGCAAACTAAACAAAATTTTTATACTTACAATACGCATTACTATTAACTCAGCATTTAGTATATACTATGAATATAGTACATAGACAATGCATCGAACCGAACATTAAACTACGACCTATTTCTTCATAGACAGTGTCCAGATCACTTCAAGATACACATACTACCAATTAATTATAAGTTTTAACGTAAATTAGTGATTACTCTATGAACATCAGTGTATATACAGTAGTACAAACCTCAGTTTACGCTTATCAAATCAACAGGAACATTGTAGTGACATGCCTCTCATATTACGTAATCTCTTTATAATTGAAGAAGAGAGGATTTATATTACCATTTTAACATACAACTTATTTTAAACGGCCTGTCAAATTGGGTCAATTTTCATGTATGTACAACACCTTCCAATGTGATGTTTTAATAACTATATAGGTATATGACAGCTGAGGATGACCCTAGAGGGGTCGAAACCGGTACTGTGATTACTGTGATTAATAGCATATAAATAAATGTATTGATAAGGTGGAGGCTTCAGTATCATTCTTATGTTATAGGCCATATTATCCTGTCTGCAGTAACTGCCGTAAACACTGCCATTTTCACATTTTAGATGAACTCAAACAAAATATCACGAGATAAATTGAGGCTGTCTCGGTAGATTAACTAATGCGTATGAATGGAAATTTCCTTAGATGAAGCCAGAAATGTGTAGATGCAGGTAGAACACACTTTCAATACGTTCTGCGATAAGGTGAGAAATTATTTTACTTTAATTATGCGTTATTATGTGTGCTTGTTATTTACATGCGGGCGCTCTCCCGGCCCCAAGCTCAGCGAGTTGCCATGTGCTCGTCTGACCTTCAGGTCGTCCATCTACCCTTTGCGTTACGTCGGCCCCACTTTGAGTCAAAGACCCTGCACATTTTAAAGAACAAATATGAAGCCAAAGCCTTCAAAATAATCAGTTCTCCAGAAATCTGCACTGATAGAGAATCATACTTTAACATTAAAGGGTTCATAATTAGACTACTGAAGTTAAGTGTCGCATCTCATTGTTTCCCAATACCTAAAGGAGAGTGTTCAGTAATTCCTCTGCTTCTACTGCCCTTAGACACAAGGGCGTCCATACCCGGGGGCTAGGTGCCCCCCCCCCCCCTAGCTCTCAGGGAAAGGCAAAAATCTAGTCTAGTCAGGTGTTTTCCTTTCAAGAAAATGATTTAAATGTCAGTATTACGTAGAAGCGGTAGTACCGTTCCCCACCAACAGGCAGGGAACACCGTGGGTTATTCTACCACAGAATACAAGTCGCCATTTACCTTCCAAAATATTAAAAGTACTACGTACCCCCAGGTCTGCCCCCCCCCCCCTACAAACTGTCATATGGGTGCTGATGCTTGGACATACTCCAGCGATTATGATTACAATGCATTTTACTTATATTGCTTACTCTATTGTAACTCTGGAAACTGTCAAAACGACTCGTGTATTGGTACGTCTCCGTAAGGCTTTTTAAATGACCACACATGAAGTGAAAGGTATTAAATAGTACGTTTACATGGGGATTAAGATCGATTTGAGTACATTTAGCGTACTGAATACTATCCCCGTTTACATGTAGTAGGCTATTTGAGTATCGTATTGAATCCGCCAGACAACATCCAAGTAAACGAACGATGCAGAATTGTAGTAAAATCGATATCACCTCTCAGAATTTAAAAACGCTAAATACAGTAGAAGCCCAGGAGATAACTTCCAGTTTTGAAAGTATGTGTGGTATTCCAAATGTAATTGGTGCAATAGATGGAACGCACATACCAATTTTACCCCCAACAGAAGGTTATCGTGATTTTGTTAATTGCAAGGGCTGATCTTTTATACAGATAAATATATTTACTGGCTTATTATATTTGTTATTTGGACAGAATTTTGATAGAATGTGTGCGCAGTCGTTTTCATACGATCTCAGTACGATCCGCGTTTACATGGAACTCAATTCGAACCCAGTACGATATGATCCCAGACTTTACCGTATCGACTTTGAGACTCAGTCCGAACTGAGTCCCCGTTTACATGGCGTTTTCAATACGGGAAGTGTACTCAGATCGATCTGAATCCTGCATGTAAACGTGCTAAAAGTACGACCCATGTTTGAAGTATCCATTAGCTCCAAGAACTCTTTTTAGATTTTAGGGCCATTTTTGGATCCCTGTAACAAACGAACATACAAGCACTCAATTTATATTTTCTTGTGATAATGTGCAATGTAACGTAGATTAGTTTATTTCTGTATAACGATTGTAAACAAATATTGGTATCGTGATTTAAATAAGGGTTGACAAAGGAAACTAACTGGCGGGAACCAGTAGGTTAATTAGTGTACGATAAACAACAGTGGAGATCAAAGTAAAATGTGATCAGTTTACGTGTTAACCGCATTAATTAGACGTTGTAAAGCACAGAAGTGGACAAGCAAGTTGCCAAACACACATCATCAAACAAGAGACCCAATTAATTCTTTGCAGTGAAGATCCCGGAGTATGGAGCAGCCATATGGGACCAATATCAAACACGCCTCGTCAGTGGACTAGAGATGATACAGGCTGTCAATAATTCCACACTCCGTTTCCGTGACTAACTGTTTAGTATTATGGTTTTGCTCCAAGAGGACTAGAGTTCGATTCACGGCCGGTGGAGGAATTTTAACTTTCATTGGTTAATTCCTATAACTCCGAGACTGGCTGCCTGTGCCGTTTTCAACGTAGGCTGTCATACTACGCAATAATCTATATATATAAAATAAGAGTTTTGTCTGTACATTACCCAGAATTTGAAAAGAATGCTATTTCTGTATCGGTCATGTCCAAAGTAACAAGAAAATGCATTTTTTACTTTTCCGTAATGTCTGTCTGTCTGTCTGTCTATCTGTCTGTCTGTCTGTCTGTCTGTCTGTAATACACGCATCACGATAAAACGGCTGAAGAGAATTTAATGAAAATCGGTATGTAATGTCGGATGATGAACCACTGTAATCTAGGCTACAAATTATTTTATTCACGCTGAGTGAAATGGTAGTTTAGGGGAAGGTCTGAAATGTAATTCTCAAATAAGTTATTTATGTTATTAGTGGTCGTATTGATAAATACTACATAACTAACATAACTTTAGTTATGTCGTAAGTTTGCCTGGCTGCCATTTCTTGATGAATACAGTACTTTTGTATCCATCTCTTGGCACAGGCCAGAGTAAAGTGTAGCTTTCACCGAAGTCCCAGTCTCATCCATGGCTGTGACAATATGGAAGCTGCTGGGGTATGGGTGGTACTGAGTAATGGGATTCAGAGCATGACTAGTGCATCTGACTGTTATGAAAGGTGTTGCTCATAGGTCAGTTGTGCTGCAATAGCACTTTCTGACCCAGTGAGGAAAGCAATGGCAAACTACCTCACTCCTCGTCTTGCCTAGTACACCTTATTTTGGTGCTGCCATTGGTTTTTGCGGTTTCCTTATAACCGCATAACCTTTGGTGGTGCTGTTTGGGGATCCAACCAGCCTCTGGGCTGATGACCTAACAGACAGACATGTCGTAAGTTAGTAGTAGTTATATAAGAAGTTATTAAATTTCCGATCACTTATGTCTTATTCATTGTCACCGTACCGCGTATAATGGGAGATATTAATGAATTTGGATTTTTGTTACTAGGTCCATATCAGCGCCGAGTCACGAGAAAATGGGTAAATAGAATTTAGTGAAAATCAGTATGTAAAGTCTGAGAATAAGGAACTACAGTCTACGATATAAATAACTTTGTAAGACATCCTAATATCACAGAGTCGAAAGAAAACTAATGTGAAATCCTGCAATATAGAAAGCTCATAAACTTTATCAACAATAACATTACATTGACCATTGTTTGTTGTGATGTGCTTTTTGTCTTCCGTTTCCTCTCTTCCCCGATAGATAGGATTACTGCAGCGTACCGAGGTTTTTTTTTAATTTGCTTGACGTCGCACCGACACAGGTAGGTCTTATGCGACGATGGGATAGGAAAGGTCTAGGAAGTGGAAGGAAGCGGCCGTGGCTTTAATTAAGATACAGTCCCGGCATTTGTCTGCTGTGAAAATGGGGAAACCACGGAAAACCATCGTCAGGGCTGCCGACAGTGGGACTCGAACTCACTATCTCCCGAATACCATCTTCAGGGTTGCCGGCAGTGGGGTTCGAATCCACTATCTCCAGGATGCAATCTCACAGCTGGGCGCCCCTAACCACACGGCCAACTCGCCTGGTCGTACCGACTTTAACAGCCTGCCTGTATATTGGCGGGAAGTAGCTGAGGTGTAAGATAACTTTCTTCTTTAGCATGCCATTCCTCTGGTTCATACATTTTCTGATATATCTGGTACGTAACACACTGGTTCATCATAGTATTCGAGCTATACAATCCCTACTCTGAGCCACTGATTGGAATGAATAGTGTGCATATTTAACGGAATAATGTCAGAAGAGTGTTCACGGCAGTCTGCGACCTGGTTATTCCAGCTCTGGAACTTTGGACTCTTAGATCGGCACCGTAGTACTGTTCGTTGAAAGTGAGAAAGTGTGCGATTTTTCATTTGATCGAGTATTTTATATGATAACACTGCTTTCAATCGCTACATTCCTACTGACGTTTTTGTAATGACCTATGTTAATTCAGTTAGGAAAAGTACCAAGTCAGTCTTTCTGAGAATCCCGTAGCGAAGCACGGGTACATCAGCTAATAATAATAATAATAATAATAATAATAATAATAATAATAATAATAATAATAATAATAATAATAATAATAATAATAATAATCTGCCTCTATGGTGTAGTGGTCAGTGTGATTAGCTGCCATCCCCGAAGTCTCGGGTTCGATTCCTGGCTCTATCACGAAATTTCAAAAGTGGTGCGAGGATTGGAAGAGGGTCCAGTCAGCCTCGGGAGGTCAACTGGGTAGAAGATGGTGGAGTTCGATCCCCACCTCAGCCATACTCAAGGTAGTGTTTCGTAGTTTCCCACTTCTCCTCCAGTCAAATGCCACGGCCACGGCCGCTTCCTTCCCTCTTCCTTGTCTATACCTTCCAATTTATCCCGTCCCCCGTACAAGGCCTCTGTCAGCATAGCAGGTGAGGCTGCCTGGGCGAGGTACTGGTCCTCCTATACAGTTGTATACCCCGACCCAAATTCTCACGCTCCAGGTGGGATCCCTCGCTGATTCCGAGGCGAAAACCAACCCTATAGGGTAAACAGATTGAGAAAGGAAAATGTTTTAATTATTCTGGCAAAGTTAGTGATGTATTCCATTTCTTACGCTCAACCTGTCTTAACCTACAACATTCTTAATAATAACTACTGATGACAATAAGATGAAATAAATATTAACAATAATAGGAGTAACAGTATTAATAAAAGGATGAAACCCCGTGATATAAGGGAAGAATCTTACCATATATATAAAAAACAATTCATATTATCTGTATACATAAAATACATTGTGCGTGTATAAAAACATATGCATATTAAGTACTAGATTTACTAACTAAAAGAAAGTTTGAAAAATATATACATTTCAAGAAGGGCCCCATCCTCACAGACTGCAGCTCGCCGCTGGTCGTCAACTTGCAATCTGCTTCGCCTTATAGTACAACCTATTCACTAAAGCTACTGAGAAGTCCCCGTACTGTAAATTGTTATCCTGGATCTCCCGTTACAGGAATATTAAAAGTAAGGACCTACAATTGTATCTCCGAGCTCGATAGCTGCATTGGCTTAAGTGTGGCCAATATCCAGTATGCGGGAGATAGTAGGTTCGAACCCCACTGTCGGCATCCCTGAAGATGGATCCGTGGCTTCCCATTTTCGCACCAGGAAAATGCTGGGGATGTACCTTAATTAAGACCGCGGACGCTTCCTTTCCACTCCTAATCCTTTCCCGTCCCATCGTCGCTGTAAGACCTATCTGTTTCGGTGCGACGTAAAGTAACTTGTAAAAGATAGTAATAGATAGATAGAGTATATACTCGCACCACTCCAAAACCTCCCCAGATATCGTGGCTAAATAACAAATAACCTAAGGATTTGCGTCTCTGCAATATATCTCTGTTTTTTTTTTTTTACTTGTTATTTGCTTACTTCAGGTTATTCTTGTAAAAATATATATAATATATATCGACCACTCACACAACCTCCCCAGATATCGTGGCTAAATAACCTAAGGATTTGCGTCTCTGCAATAAACACTGTTATTTTGACTTAACACAACAGGTTATTTATTCCTTGAAAAAAGAGATCACTGAGATTTTTAGATCATCTTTCCGATCTGGATGGTTAAAGCTTCCTCCGCGAGCAGAATAAAGGCCTTTGAAATGTGGTTACATAAGAGAAAGCTCAGAATACCCTGGACAGGTTTCGTAAATTATAATGAAGTGTTAAGGAAAATGGGAAACCACGGAAAACCATTTTCAGGGCTGCCGACAGTGGGGTTCGAACCTACTATCTCCCGAATACTGGATACTGGCTGCGCTGAGCTATCGAGCTCGGTCTACTGAAGTTCAGAATCCACAATGTTATAATTATTATGACAATTTCACTGTACGTTTAGAATTGTTTTAAACCCATAAAATGGTGCTTTCCCAAAAAAATACTTTTGTTTTAAATTTTATAACGCTTTTTTCTAACATTCAATAAATTTTGTCACTCATGGGTTGGTACATGTATCACAGAAACCAGCAGCTTAACTGAAATGAAATTTTTCATAGATGTTCACCATAATCTGGTGTTCAAAGTAGATCATTATTGCAATTCTAAGGTGTGAGAATTCTCCAGTGTGAATTTTTAATATTTACTGTACCGGCAGGTACAACCCAAAGCCGCGCATTCAAATTCAGCGCCTAAATGAACTCTTCTATTGGTAAAACAGCGAAACTAAAACTACACCAACTTAGAACTTTACTCAGAAGATGTCACCACAGAAATATGATGTAATTTTGTTATTGTGCAGTTGCCTAAACTGAGTGAATTTCTCTTTTTTTTTTTTGCCATTCATCAAGAAGTTTGGACATTTTTCCACAGATGACACCATAAAAAATTATGATCATGCACTCTGGTGCAAAGTGAAAGAACTTATAATTTAAAGAAGTTTTGTATTTCTAGGTTTTTGTAACTGATTGATGTTCATTTATTTTTGGGTTGGCAATATTTCCTTTTTATTTCCGCCAATTTTGAATCTAGCCAATCACTAATTTCTGTTATTAATTTTCCGCCTACCACAGGCTTCTTGTTCGATTCTAAGTGTTACTTTTGAAATCTACCAATAAAATTGAGAGGATGTGGCTAGTTTAGTCTTGAATGATCTCGAACCTTCCATGAGGGTTTATAAACTGCGGCTTTTCACGTTTCTTGGCCAATTGATCGACGTCTATCTGAGTGTAATTGTGTTAAGCAGGAGGCGGGCGGCCTCTTTCGTCGGCAGCTAGAACATCTACAAGGTAATGACCACATAACTTTATTCCTTCTTGCTAACATCGCAGTTTAACCCGAGGGAAAGGTCCGACTCTGTAGTATGTAACAACTTTTCTAAAATGTAACTTCATTCCGGCTAATAAAAAAACTTATAAAATCTTTAACTCTAAATTGGGGATAGAGAGTATTTACCCTTTCGACCTTCCCTTCATCTTGGTTTCAGGTGACTTCGTTTTGTAACGGTTCTCTGCCTGTAAGGTGTTAAAGTAATTTCTATACGAGTCACCTCAGTAGTTTGGGAATAGCCCCTGTTTCACCGGCCTAGAGCCCCTTAGGTTTTTTTAGCGTTCATATCTAGGTATACGCCTCCATTCATTTTGTGTTCGGGCCATTTATTTAACCTGTTATCCTTATTCCACGAAGGCCCAATAGGTTGGGTATTAAATACCCCTGTATAAATTATTTTCAAATTGTAAGTGGTGCCTTGAAAGGCCAGAAATTTTAAGTTGATATTGCCTTGAGTAGGCTTGAGGAACTGAGAGCCTGTTAGCTCTTTTCCAAAATGTGGTAAGAGTACGAATGCCTCTGGAAAGCTAGATGTTGTAATTTTGGGAGCAAGTGCTCTTTGAATTTAGGGGATTTCTGCCCTTGAATAAATGATTCCTTAGTGTGAATTAAAGTTTTGGTAAACTGAATCTGGTATCGCTGACATTGTAAAATAGGGGCTTGAAACCCAAAATTGTTAAAGTTCTGAATCTTGGATTTTGCTAGTCTTGTTGCAAGATATATTGTTATGTTCACTCAAGGAATAATATAGTTAAGTTTGTTTTTTGGAAAAGAAATATAACATTTTAAAGTTTTGAATCAATTCTTGATATCGTAGTTAGACCCATTCAAGCCCGCACCTTCTTTAACCTCTTTCTGCTCCCTGTGTATCCCCGTAACATTTACAAACATAAAATATTGAAACTCTTCAGTAGTTGTTTTTCAATAGTAGGTTATATTTATTTTTGTGGGAAGTATTTCACCTAGAAACATAAAAAATATGTTCTGCGTTAATCTAACATATGCCTAAGAGTTCTGTACAAAATTTCAGATCTCTATCTTCAATAGTTTCTGAGACAACATTTATTGAATATTACAAAAACTCATTAACATATTTATAACAAAGGTAATGTTTGTGAAATCACAACGTTTATGGGTTTGAAATACTTCTTAAGGTATAGTGAAATTATCATAATAGTCATAACCTTGTACATTCAATATTTTAGTAGCAGGAGTGCCATGAATATAAGCAAATATTAGAGCAGTTTCTATTATGTTCATGTATAAGTGCCCTTAAGCCCCCTGCACACGAGACAGTAGTGGCGACCAGTAGTAGCCGTTATTAGTTAATTCTCTACTGTGCAGGTGGTACTTCCGCTTCAACGTCCTGTTGGTTACTGGCGGCCACCAAAATGAAGCATGTTTGAGGGCCAGTAACAGGGTCACGTGACCTAGTGGCAGCCATTATTGGACATGTCTTAAAAGGTACTTGCCGCCAGTAGTACGCTAGACTCTGTTGAAGGAGGAACTACTTTTGTGACTTTTCTATATTTTTTCTATTTAAAATGCTATTTGAAGATCTTTTGCCCTACTTGCACCATATGTGAGGAACCTGCGTGTATTTTATAAATGACAGAAGTGTAAAGTGTTGAATGTGAGGAAAGGAACGTTAAGGACGTCCCAAGGCCAGGGAAATTAATCATTTACAATTAAAATCCCCTGACCCGGCCGGGAATCGAACCCGGGGCCGCCGGGTGACAGGCGGACATGTTGGCCCCTACACCGCGGAGCTGGACATTTTTGTGATTTACTTTACCTATTTACTTTCGTTTAGAAATGTGTTCACAATCTGAAGAAGCGAAGACAAAACCAACTGCTACTGTAAAATGGAGTACGGACAATATCGGTGTAATTTTATATACTTCTAAAATTATAAAATAAAATAAAATAATAAAATAATAATCTTCTAAAAAAGTCCGCCTCTGTGGTGTAGTGGTTAGCGTGATTAGCTGCCACCCCCGGAGGCCCGGGTTCGATTCCCGGCTCTGCCACGAAATTTGAAAAGTGGTACGAGGGCTGGAACGGGGTCCACTCAGCCTCGGGAGGTCAACTGAGTAGAGGTGGGTTCGATTCCTACCTCAGCCATCCTGGAAGTGGTTTTCCGTGGTTTCCCACTTCTCCTCCAGGCGAATGCCGGGATGGTACCTAAATTAAGGCCACGGCCGCTTCCTTCCCTCTTTCTTGCCTATCCCTTCCAATCTTGCCCTCCCTCCACAAGGCCCCTGTTCAGCATAGCAGGTGAGGCTGCCTGGGCGAGGTACTGGTCATACTCCCCAGTTGTATCCCCCGACCAAGAGTCTGAAGCTCTAGGACACTGCCCTTGAGGCGGTAGAGGTGGGATCCCTCGCTAAGTCCGAGGGAAATACCGAACCTGGAGGGTAAACATATGATGATGATGATGATGATGATGATGATCTTCTAAAATAATTGAATACTATGGAACGTTCATCATTCTGATTACGCCAACGAAGCGGGGTCGCGGTTCTCGACTTGAGTTTCTATAAAGGCCAACTACAGATGTGAACGCCTGAATGTGTGTGAATCAAAAGAAAGCGGAGCAGGCACTGATGATATCTACGTAACCTATTTTTATTTCTTGAAGTTCTTCGCTTAAATAATGTACAATATCACTTACAGTCTCATCAGCATCTTCCAATTTCTCTGGTCGACATGTTTTCACACATCCTCTGATAATGTTGCACTCACTATGTCTACACAAAAACTAGCTACTGGCTGCCACGAGAACATTAAAGTGGAGGCCATTACTGTCCGGCCATTTCACTGCCTGCCACTTCTAGCCGCCACTACTGTCCGTGTGTGCAGGGGTTTTAGGTAGAAAGAATAGCCTACTATACCTGATATTACAAGACAAGATAGAAGGCAAGCGAGAAGATAGCAGACTACCGATGCCATCGCTCCAAAACTTCGAAGACAGGACTGGCATCGACAATACCGAACAACACTTCAGATTAGCTGCAGAAATGGGGACTTCCTCCAGGGTAATCGCCAACTTCTCGGGGACGGGATATGGCACTTGCAGTAGAAAGCGTAGAATAAAAATAAGAAGAGATTCACTTTTTAACTATTTTTTTTGAAGACTGATACACACTCTTCAAATGTAGTAAAGAGTAAATTTCTCAGTTCGGTAAAGAAACTTTTGGAACATCCTGTACTTTTACATATTTTCAAGGTGATGTTTTGCTTGTATTCCTGCAGGAGATATTTTACGTGACTGAAGCCAGCGGCATGGAGTTCTCGCATTTAAATCTCATCCGGGACTGAAACCACTGTGTCGGAACAGTTAACCGGAAACGAGAGTGTTAATTAACGGACCTTGTTTTTGTGCAAAAACATGGCCCGGAAGTTGCGTTACCTCTTCGATAGCTCCCTCTCTGTATCAGTCGCTCATTGTCGGCCTCAGCACCGCAAGTTGCTTGCTTTACGTCGTACTCACACAGATAGGTCTTATGGCGACGATGGGATAGGAAAGGGCTAGGAGTGGAAGGAAGCGGCCGTGGCCTTAATTAAGGTACAACTCCAGCATTTTCCTGTTGTGAAAATGGGAAAACACGGAAATCCATCTTCAGAGCTGCCGACAGTGGGATTCGAATCCACTATCTTCCGAATACTGGATACTGGCCGCACCTAAACGACTGCAGCTATCGAGCTCGGTCCTCAGCACCGCAAGATCATGAGGTTCATGGCACAGGTGGTCTGATATTGGAAGGGAAGTAGAAACTCCATTTGTTATTTCTTGTCATACTATATGGGCACGTAACACACCCGAAATAATTAATTAAATTCTCAGCTATAGTTCGTTCAATTCTCTCTTTTTTTTTTTTTTTTTTTTGGCAATGTACTTTATGTCACACCGACATAGATAGGTCTTATCGCGACGATGGTATAGGAGTGGGCTAGAAGTAGGAAGGAAGCGGCCGTGGCCTTAATTAAGGTACAGCTCCAGCATTTGCCTGGTGTGGAAATGGGAAACCGCGGAAAACCATCTTCAGGGTTGCCGACAGTGAGTTTTGAACCCACTATCTCCCGAATACTGGGCACTGGCCGCACATAAGAGACTGAAGTTACCGAACTCGGTGCTCATTTCTCTTCCAACTGGTCTAACGAAACATCGAACAGTCAAGATGGCATGAATGTAATATGCCTGCACTTGGTAGCTGAGACTGTTGTTATGGAAACGAAAATAGCAGACTTTGAAACTCTACCCAAAGGATAGCCATGTGAGTTACTAAATATATACCAGGTTTTACAAACTTAAACATTTCTCTGCGAATTTAACAGGCTTTGCAACCGTATGCACTATTTTATTTCATACTAGCAGGTGCCTGCGGCTTCTCCCACGTTTATTAATTCAACTGCGTTAGATTTTTATAAACCGTTACAATGAATGCGAATAAAACACTATATTTTTTAACATACATCTTTTCCACTTTTGATATTGGTCGTTTTCTATCATTTTAATATTTCACACCCTTTCAACCCCCGCCCATAGGGGTGCTTTACCTTACAGTTTTCTTTCCCAAACAGTAAGTCATATGAGTAACATGTTTGGTTGAAAGCTATGTTGGAATATCCATTATCTCGGTCATTTTGGACATTCCTTTCACCCCCTCTAACCCCCATCCCGATTGGGAATGAACTTTGGCTCAAACGGTATCCAGAGTGTCACGCGTCACCTCAGCTTCCCCAAAGACTATGAACTCGCCCCTAATATCGCTCATTTTCGGATTTTTATATAATTTTTCCAGATATTAAGTTATTTGTGTACAGTATCTAGTTCGGTTGAGAGCTGTGCACATTCACCCGTAATCTGACATTTTCTTTCTTCACACCTTCTCACCCCCTATGCCATGGGGACTGAACTTGGACTTTTCATTTTTATATACCGTTTATAGAAGCAGAAGAAGGAGAAGAAGAGTAGAAGAAGATAAGTTTTATGGAATACAGTACATCATAATCCTGACATAATGCTGGTTAGACAACCCGCTGATCAGACTTGTCATGCGGTTTACTTACCTTCCCCTATTTTCTTTCTTTCACCCTTCTCATCTCCTATTGCGAACTGCCCGACGGATTTCACTCACACCACTTCCTAAATACTCACAGGGGTAATAAGAACAAATTGTGAAATTTTCTGCGAAATCGGTCCAGTATATTTTGAGTCCATTCGAGACACACAAACATTCATTTATATATATATTGATTTAAAGCTATTCTAGCTTGTTTAGGAATGTAAATATAAATGAATATAATTGAAAGGAGAGTATGGAAGGGATCCCAACCTTCGAATAATGAAGGTAGAAGAGAAGGGCCACGAAGAGCGTTACAGTAAAGGACTCCTTGAACATCGCAATCCTGTTAGGCCTATTATCAGTGTGTGAGGAACAGAAGAGTTGTCCAAGCGAGATCGGATAGGAAAGATGACAGCGAGTTGACTGGTACACGTTGGCAGACTGAGCTAACTCTCCTAATACGAGAGATCCTGGGGTTACCCCTTATGACAGGTAGGTCAAATTCAGGACAAATTCCACCCTCCCCACTCACAAAGGGTTCGTTATACGATAACTTCGTTTAATTTTAGCCATCTGTGGGCCATGCTATTCCAACTGTCTCCTTCCTAGGACGTTAACTTTTACCCAGTATTTCTGAGTTCGTTCCCGGTATTATTCCTTTCTCTCCTCAGTCCTAAACCTCCCTATTTTGACGCGAAACGTCTTTCAAATTGTGGTGGTGGTGATTTTAAGAGGAAGTACAACTGGGCAACCATTCTCTATTAACATCAATCAGAGGACCGAGAAGTGGCTGTGAGGTTTAGTCACATAGCTCTCGGCTTGCATTCGGAAGACAGAGGGTTCGAAACCCACTGTCGGCAGCCCTGAGGATGATTTTCCTTGGTTTCCCATTTTCACACGACGCAAGTCAATGAATCAAAGCCGCGGACGCTTCCTTCCTAAACCAAGTCCATCGTCGCCATGAGACCTATTTGCGTCAGTGCAACGTAAAGCAAATCGTAAAAATAAAAATGTCCAATCAGAGGGAAAAATGAAAAGGCGTGAAAATGAAAGGCTCCGTAAGCCTCAGATGCTCTAATACCGCCGGGGTCGGAAAAGAACACGAATTGACCACGGTAGGTCTGATATGATAGATGAAAGTGGCGAGCTGGGCACAAGTCAGCAGAAGCAATGCCAGGAGTCAGCTAACGACCCAGTGTTCGCCTACCTACTATCCCAATTTATGAGCCCCTGAAACGTTAGGGTTGAGACAGGGCCGTTTCTAAATTTTATGACGCCCTGGGTAGACTTTGAAACGACACCCCCTCCCCACACCCCACTTCACTAATGAACAATAATGTGCCATTTCAATTTTTGGTACGAGAGAGATTTCTCCCTTAAACCCTCCAATGGAGAACGGCGAAGAGCTGAATAAAACGATGAGGCATGCACAAACACCCAGTCCTCGAGCGAAGAGAATCTTCCATTCGGGGTAAATATCCCTTAACCCAGTCGGAATCCAATCCGGAACATTTGTGTTCGAAGGACAATACTCTAACCACTCGGCTACAGAGGAGCACCTCCCATACCCCTCCAAAACATGACGCGACTACTAACAAGGGTGTAACTGAAGAAAAAAGTGGTGCTTAGAAATAAAATTGCAAAATAAGCGGCCAGGGCCTTTAAAAATTGCACCGTTCCTGTTCTTACCTGGAGGTGGAATAAAAAACTACTGACAATTATTTCAAGCAAGGCTGTCAGTGGAATCGAACCCACGGCATTTCCGATTTCAGGATTAGTGACTAATCCGGTCAATTAATGAAAATAATAATTAATAATATCCTCTCATAATTACAGTATTATCTTGTTTTCGCTATGAAATAATCTATACCGTTTCTTTCTATCTTAATCCGTTTGCCCTCCAGGGTTTTTTTTTCCTCGGACTCAGATGAGGGTTCCCACTTCTACCGTCTCAAGAGCCAGCGTCCTGGAGCGTGAGACTTAGGGTCGGGAGATAAAAGTGGGGAGAAGGGCCCGTATCTCATCCAGGTGACCTCATCTGCAATGCTGAACATGGTCCTTGTGGGGGAATGGGAAGTTTGGAAAGGATAGACATGGAAAAGGAAAGGAAGCGACCGTGGCCTTAAGTTAGGTACCAAACCGGCATTTGCCTGGAGTAGAAGTGAGGAAACCACGGAAGACAACTTCGAGGATGGCTGAGGTGGAGATTCCAAATACCAATTTTTACGTCTGTAACATTTTGTGTTTCTGAGATATACTGTAGTCTTTCTAAAAATTCACCCCATTTGTCACTCTTTTTTAAGCCCCATTATATGGATTTTCCAAAAACAAAAAAAATACGTGTTTCTTTGTTTTTAAAGGAGATTCCAAATACCAATTTTCAGGTCTGCAATATCTTCAGTTACTGAGATATAAGTATCCTGATTAAAGGCATTCAACCCTTTTTTTCACCCCTCCTATTGGGATTTTCAGAAACAAAAATTACGTGTTTATTTATTTTTAAAGGAGATTCTAAATACCAATTTTTACATCTGTAAACTTTTAAAGTTTTGAGATATAGATACACTCATTTTAAAAATTCACCCCCTTAGCGACGGAATATCCACAAATCCTCCCTTAACGAGCAACTACGTTGTAATAAAAATGTCTCCTCAAAATGTCATTTCTTTATGTCCAGTAGTTTTGGCTCGGCGATGATAAATGAGTCAGTCAGTCAGTGAGAACATGTTCTTTTATATATATGTCTATAAACTTCTAGAGTTTCCAAATGTTAGATGTTATCCCTTTTGGATGTGTGTGTAAAACGAGGGGATTGTGTTTGTATTTAAATAATTCACGACCTGTGCCAAGCAGATGTGCAGCAACTGCTAATTTTTTTTATGCTTATCCAGCCGAAATGCCACCCGGAGTTCTTGAAATCTGATGTCAAGTCCTCTTCCAGCAAAAACATTCATAGTTATCCCAGGTGATTTATCGTACACTAGTCTGCTTTAATTTATCTGGAGTATTGACAGTGTGGTAGAATCTGACCCAGATTATTTACGGCTGCGAAGCTGATGCATATATTATGTTTCTTGAGGGCTCTGGCTGTTAGATATGATACTCTTCCAATGACTGGTATCATGTCGTATCGCACATCTTCTTTTAGGAGTTTATTTCCTTCAATTGATATTTCCGCTGTTTTATTCCTGATGTTCCTGAGCAGTTTACAGTACCGGTAAAAAATTTAGGACCACATAAAGAAAGCACGAAATGTCATCTTGAACCTAAAATTGTGCCACTAGACCTGTGTTATTTTCTTTCTGAGCTCTCACATCTAATAGGATATAAATGTCAACTGATTTCACTGAGTTAGTCCAAATACTGTAGAAGTTATGAATTTTTAACTCTAGGAAGGTCACACCAAGAAAGAAAAAAATGTTGTAAAAATATAGTGTACTATATACTCTAGTTGCTTGCAAGTATCACTCCAAGATTTTTTATAGACCTAGCAATAGATGGGGGCCATTTTAGTACAAATATTAAAAACTGCAAAGACGCGGCACCGTTTTATTGCATGTTTCTTTCGAACCAGGGCCAAAATGTTTGGTTTTTCTTTGCCTTTGTCATGTATGTCCCAAGTTCTCAGGACGAGCTATCGGCGTCAGACTTATCTGCCCTGATGGTTTAATTTGCAGCCTGCAGATCGCATCCACGGACAAATTCCTGATGCCAATAGCTCACACTGACACCTATGACAAAAACAAGGAAAAATGGACCTTTTTAGCGGGAGACATATTTATGATCATTTGATTTTCGCAAAGAAAAAAGTGGTTCCTTTTTTAAAATGCAGCGATGTACGGTAATGTATATAAATAAAATCGTAATAACCGAGTGTTTGTACATTGACCATTTTGGTGAATTTTCTGTACAGTTATCCATTTCAGGTGTAATAATGACCATCTGCATACTTTTTAGCTTTAGTTTCCTGAAAGTCCTAATTTGCCCCCACCCCAAATCGAGATTGCGGCACAATCTGCCAGACGAGTTAGTAAAATTTTGGCAAAATTATAGGATTTAGCCTGTAACCGATCGGAAACTTCCAAGATCTTTAAAATTTTCACTTTTTACCCCCGAAAATATTGAAATATGGAGGTAATTTTAATGACGGAGCAGATCTTCATTTCGAGGTATTTCGTGTCTAAACGGTAAGTGGTATCACGAAACGGAGTGATCAGAAGCTTTGATCCTATGGCGTTTTGTCGTATCTCTATCCCTTATACGTTAGATTTGTCTTTATTTCCAGATTGTACGTAAAGTTTGTACTTTTTACACGTATACTTCATAGTTTGAATCACTTATAGGAAAGATAGATATAATTCAACACGAACATTGGCCAACCAAGTAGCCATACGTGAGCCAAGTTGTATGTTCGTCGCTGACACAAAAATATCCGAAAAGTAACGCACTGTAAGAAAACCTTTGACTTCCAGAATTTAGTTCAAAACTCCCCTACCCGATCGTGTTTCGCAGTAGGCAAGGGTACCCGTACCCGCCATTATCAAGAAAGTTACTCATCTAAAATGTGACTGGCATTAGGCATAGTGGCCTGCTATTGTAATGGAAATTCAGCAACTCGGTGTGACTAGCAGTAAGCTGGCTGGCACCAGGGAAAGGGGCCTGTCATTATAATAACAGCACAACTGAATTCTGACTGCAGTAGGGAAGGTGCCTGCCATTATAATAAAAACTCCTCAACTGTAATTTATCTGGAAGCAGAAAAGGGGGCCTGCCATTGTAACGAGAACTCCCCAACTTGATTGTGACCGCACCGTAGGCAATGGAGCCTGCCATTATAATGAAAACTTCCCAACTCTATTGCGAATGGCAGTAGGCAAGTGAGCCTGTCGTTAACATCAAAACTCCGCAATTCGCACTTTACACTGGCAACAACTTATGGGAAACTCGACATACTATTTCTCAGATAACGCTAAGAGATATGCACTTTAAAAAAATCTAGTTCACTGCATGTACAGTAACTTATTTCGATATCCGTATACAATGTACTGTAGAATACCGTAGCGAAGCACGGGTACATTTGCTAGTTGCGAATCTGCATTCTTGATGAGCGTATGTATATTGTGCTACGTCAAAATGGACTTAAGCTGTAACTACAAAATTCTCATTCTTCATCCACTCCATTCGTCGATTCCTGATATTTAAAATTAATTCTTCAACACCGCAGTGACCTTCATTTAAGAATGTAACAAACATTTCGGCATTAAACATCGAGAAGCTTTCTGCTACTTTAAAAGATGTGTGTGTAGCCTCCTAGTTTAAGCAGCGATCGTCTTTATTCGTCAAACTCAATCTGAAGTTAAATCATGTGACCTCACCGCATCATTACAAATGCCTTGAAATTGGAATCTTATGCAATTAACAATTAAAAGTGTATTCTTTAGTTTAACCAATCGTCTTTAGTATGCATTGCCATATCAACACAAATGTAAAAATGTAAAATAACTTGGTATATTTTCCTTGCCAATAAAACCGTTCAAGTAACTGTTTGCACTTCTAACGGCTGAATTCACCGGTGTTGACGATTATTATAATTTCTCTGATTTGGTTTTGAGAGGTTGGGTGGCATCAGGAGTTATGTACGGTTATAATGCTTACTGTAGCTTTCTGTAAAAGTTGAATGTGTGCGTCTCTTATGTGATTGCTATGGTGAGGCCCAGGAAGTTAACTGATCTGTTGGTTTCATGTTCTGTTGTTTCTCTTCAGTGAAATGCCAATTGAATCTCACAATTCTATCACCAGACGATAAAAAGTATAAGCTATGAAACGCGTTCTGGAATACAAAATAATAATTGTCACTGGTAACAATTATTCAATAATGAATTAATTCACAGTCACGGACGAGGCCTAGGCTTATATTAAAACCTAGTTATGTTTATGATTATCTTCTTTAGTAAATTAACTCAGTTAATCCTATAATATTTCATAGATTTTAAATTCATGCATTTTACTGGGCGAGTTGGCCATGCGGTTAGGAGTGCGCAGCTGTGCTCGCATCCGGGAGATAGTGGGTTCGAACCCCACTGTCGGCAACCCTGAAGATGGTTTTGCGTGGTTTCCCATTTTCACACCAGGCAAATGCTGAGGCTGTGCCTTACTTAAGACCACGGCCCCTTCCTTCCCACTCCTAGACCTTTCCTGTCCCATCGTCGCCATAAGACCTATCCGTGTCGGTGCGACGTAAAGCCACTAGCGAAAAAAATTCATGTATTTTAACATTTCCACATGCTATAGAAAATTAAATTAGCTACGTAAGTACACCTGTATTAAGTTGTATTCACAATGATTTTACTGTATCATTTGATCAACACTCCATTAAAAAAAACTTTCACCAAACTCGACGATCGTTTTAATTTAAAATGTCTCCCTTCTTTGCGTCCACGCAGTATTATAAAAGCTACCCAGCGTTGGGAGTCTCAAGCGAAACAGTGATGTAACGCATTTCATAAATAAATAAAAAAATATAAAAAAAAACAAAAATTATAATTCAAGAGGTATTACATGTACGGGGATGGTTTATTCCATTATCTGTTTACCCTCCAGGCTTGGTTTTTCCCTCGGACTCAGTGAGGGCTCGCACCTCTATCGCCTCAAGGGCAGTGTCCTGGAGTGTGAGATTTCGGGTTTGGGATACAACTGGGGATGAGCACCAGTATTTCGCCTAGGTGTCCTCGCCTGCTATGTCGAACAGGATCCTTGTGGTGATATGGCATGATCGGAAAAGATAGACAAGGAAGAGGGAATGAACTGGGAGTAGCCTTAAGCTAGGTAGCATCCCAGCATTTGCCTGCAGGTGAAGTGGGAAATAACGGAAAACCACTTCGGGATGGCTGAGGTGGAGGTCGAAAACCCCACCCTCACCCCACCCTCTACTCACTTGAACTCCCGAGGCTGAGTGGCCCCGTTCCAGTCCTCGTACCACTTTTCAAATGTCGTCAAAGACCCGGGAATCGAATCCGGGTCTCCTGGGATGGTAGCTAATCACACTGAACATTACACCACACAGCGGTTTACATATTACTTTAAAGTATAAGGATTGTTACACAGTAATGAATCTAATGCGCAACACGTCACCACAAGATGGCCGCCAAATTAAGGTGTGATTTTGACAGTTGAAAATCACCTCGCGGTGTAGCATAACGCGTAGATGTCGCGTAGAGGCGAGTGAGGTGCCATTTGATAATTCTCAACGAGATCTATCAGAAAACAGTCGAAAAATAAAAATTTGACCCAAAATAAAGAAAATATTGAAGTTTATGGGGTTAAAAATTGACGAATTTTGCGATACTTCTGAAAAATTCCAAATGTAGGGCTTGTCTCGAGGGACAGGCGACTAACTATCCCTATATACAAAAGTCAAAGGAATGAATTGGATATTATTGGCAGGAAGAAAGGAGCTAAAATCAGAAGAGCAATGAGACGGGGGTGTCTTCTATCACCTTGCTTATTTTACATCCTCGTCGAGGAGGTAATAACCTCAGTGAAAGGAGAGACGACTGGAAATAAAATTCATTGAATACACATCCACTGCATCAGATTTGCCTAAGATATAGCAATAATGTCAGACTCTGAGAAGGAAGCTCGTGCGGAGTTTTTAAAAGTAGGAAAGATCATGAAGACAAAGATGGAATTAAAGAGGACGAATTGGGGCAAGTATTCATTTATAGGCCGAGGAGTAAAGGATTGGAATAAAATACCAGGCAACTGACCCCGAGGAAGAAAATCCGAGTCCTTAATGAAGACGTTCTTCAAGAACATCAGACTAAAGCTATGAAGAGGAGAAGTATGCTACTCAGGACCGAGTTACATGGAAAATAATTACCCCCCCCAAACCCCATGGCACTACAGCTCTTGAAGGGCCTTGGCCTACCAAACGGCCGCTGCTCATCCCGAAGGCCTGCAGATTACGAGGTGTCGTGTGGTCAGCACGACGAATCCTCTCGGCCGTTATTCTTGGCTTTCTAGACCGGGGCCGCTATCTCACCGTCAGATAGCTCCTCAATTGTAATCACGTAGGCTGAGTGGACCTCGAACCAGCCCTCAGGTCCAGGTAAAAATCCCTGACCTGGCCGGGAATCGAACACGGGGCCTCCGGGTAAGAGACAGGCACGCTACCCCTACACCAAGGGGCCGGCGGAAAAGAATTATCACAAGGGAAAATCAGTCGCTGTACCTCACGATGACGATTATTATTATTATTATTATTATTACTTCGTTATGCCCGAGCACGAAGCGCGATTGAACTTATTTAGCCGAATTAATTAAGTAATTAATTTCGTGTGGCTATTTCTAGCCGAGTGCAGCCCTTGTAAGGCAGACCCTCCGATGAGGGTGGGCGGCATCTGCCATGTGTACGTAACTGCGTGTTATTGTGGTGGAGGATAGTGTTATGTGGGTGTGTGAGTTGCAGGGATGTTGGTAACAGAACATACACCCAGCCCCCGGGCCATTGGAATTAACCAATTAAGGTTAGAATCCCCGACCCGGCCGGGAATCGAACCCGGAACCTTCCGAACCGAAGGTCAGTACGCTGACCATTCAGCCAACGAGTCGGACATTTAGCTGATGTCGTTACCTTTTTCTTCTCCCAAATTCCCTTCATCTGCTCGCTGTGGCTTTTCTTGCGATCTTCTGACCAGGTTTTCCTGGTGGTATTGCATGGGTGGTGTGTAAAGCGGTGACCGTAGAGTAATTGTCTGAACTTAGATCTGTCTAACACAATGTCAGTATCATCTATGGTGCCTATTTCCACAAGATCTTTTCCAACTTCGATCAGTCATTTTTTTTAACTTTCATTAATAGGGGAAGGTTCAGAAATATTTTGGTGAATTATTGCACACTTACAGTCTTCAGGAATTGTTTCAGTGGTCCAGATAACTGTAAGAAGAATTTTATGGATTTTCTGAGCGATATTTCTGCCACCTACAGTAGTTTCTACTTTTTGGCAATTATAATATCTTCCCCTAGAGCTTTGTTGCTATTTAACTCGTGTGTTATGTGTTCATCTCTTTCTATTGTTGGAGGCTTTGAATCCGGATTCAGTTCTGATGTTTCAAAAGTGAGTTGGCCAGTAGGAGGTTCGCAATTTAGAAGGTTTTTGAAATTATCTGACAAGAGTTTACAGTTTTCTTAATTATTTATTTCAAAAATCCCATCCGGTTGTTTAAAACAGAGAGTGGGTTGTAACTCGTCAAATCTCCTTTAAATATTCTGTAAAAGTTCCTAGCATTGTTTTTCTTGAACTCTTGTTCGATTTCTGCCACTCTGATCTGATCATAGTGACGTTTTTCGAATCCTATATTTCTTGATATCTCCTTCTGGATTTTACTGAAGGCACGCCACTTCTCTGTGGTTTTCTGAGAATTCCAGTCTTGCCATACTTTCACGCGGGGTTCTATCACTTATGCTTACGTTTCCTCGGTGGCATATTAGTGAACTTGTCTGCTTTTACTGGTTCGTCTTTAAGTTCTGACCAATTAGTAGCATTTGGGTTTCGTAGGTTGAGACTTCACTTTGATTAGAGAGAGGTGGTGATCTGAGTCGATGATACCCTACTTGACTTTTGCATTCATGATCTTCTCTTGTTTTCTCTGTGTAATAGACACATGGTGTATCTGGAATCATCCTAAATGGGCGTTCGGCGACCTCTAGGTTGTTTTCTATTGCGAGCGTGTTAGAAAATTGGTTGACATTGGTTTCAGATCAAAGATCTCACAGAAGTTGATTAACCTCTCTCCATTATTATTGGTTCTTTTATGGGGAGGGTGGAGTCGTACGGTGGCTTTGTACTTCTCTTCTTTGCTTATTTGTGCACTGAAATTTCCCATCAAAGTTTTGACGAGATGTTTAGGAATTTGGGCTACTGTTTCTCTTAGTAGGTCCCAGAATTATTATGATTATCCTTTCCCCTTTAAGGTCTTGTAGGGACCACGTGACAATTTCAATGCTTCATCACCGGCTGTTCCCTGTTCTTCCTTCAATACTTCTTCATCTGCTCACTATGTCTGCTTTTTCTCACCTTGGAAAATTTTCAGCCTGTTTTCTTTCATTCCGACGTTGGACTCCTTCCATTTTTTAACCATTTCTTTCTAAAAATCTCTCCCCCTCTGTTGTTGTTTCTTCTCTTATATTGTTTGTTTCCAAATCGTACTTGACTTCATGAATCCAGTGGTTGACTTCTTCTTCCAAAGATATGTGGCGATCTGTTTGGTTAACCTGTTGTCATCCATTCTGTCTGACTATTATTATTATTATTATTATTATTATTATTATTATTATTATTAGCGTATTCTCCCAATAATGGAAGACGTTAAGCAAACAACTCAATCAAGCTTTCTTTGGGTTCTTCTTGTTCTTCCAATAGGCTTTCATTCTCTATGAGAAGGCTTGTTTACGTTCTTCCGACCATTTCGGTCTGCACTGTTTTCGCTTTGGTTGCTCTGATGTAACTTCCCACTTGTTGACTTTGTGTCTGAAGGCGTCTCTCTCTAAAATGTCTGTTGCACATATGTTTGCGTTTTTGAGGTCCTTTTGAAGTTCGTCCAGCCAAGGTGTTGAATTCTTAAGTGAGCTAACATAATTTAATATTCTTTTTGACAGTCGATTTTCTGGTAATCTTGTGAGGTGTCCAAAGAATTTCATTCGTCTTTTCTTAATGTCAGTTTCAATGTTTGAAACTTTTTCTGTTGTTTTGATTGATTGTAGCCTGTAACCATCTTGGGTATATCTTGCTCCTAGGATTTTCCTGATGATCTTCCTCTCTTGCTTTTTTATTTCTTCTAATTCTTGTTTACTGTTAAGTGACAATGTTTCACTTGCGTAAAGGACTGTTGGTTTTATGACTGTGTTGTAATGCCGGATTTTTGTCTGTCTTGACATGCATATTTTGTTGTAGATGTCTTGAACTAACCCTAATGCCTTCTTGACTTTTTGGAGACGGTTTTGCTGTGAGATCTTCTCAAGGCCTGTCGGTTCGATGAATTCTCCGAGGTATTTAAAGTACGAGACCCGATCGATTTTACCGTATTTTGTTCTCAGGCTCGTGATATCTGTCTTTGAACAGAAGAATTTGGTTTTCTCAAATGAAATCTGTAGTCCCACTTTTTCTGCAGATTCCTTAAGTATCTCAAGCTGCTTGATGGCAGTCTCCTCATCCTCTGTTAAAATCGCCAGATCGTCCGCAAATGCGAGGTATGGTACGTAGAGGTTGTTTTTGGGAAAGCCCAATCGGATCGGTTTCCAAGATTCACGTTTCTTGAGTTCCTTCTCCCATTCTTCCATAACCTTGTCTAGGACGACGTTGAACAGAATAGGAGAGAGTCCATCACCTTGTCTCACACCTGTTTGAATGTCGAAGGGTTCTGAAATTTCTCCCATAAATTTCACTTTAGATTTTGTGCCCGTTAGTGTTTGTTTTATGAGTTCTAGGGTTTTGGGATCTAGTCCTCTCTCTTCTAGAATTTGGAATAGTGAGGGTCTGTCTATCGAATCATATGCCTTTTTGAAATCTACAAATGTGCATACTGTAGGCTTTTGTCTGAGGGCTCGTAGTTTAAGTATGGTTTTGAGGTTGAAAATTTGTTCTGGGCATGACCTGTTTGGTCTGAATCCTGCTTGAAATTCTGATAATTTGGGTTCTAATTGTTGTTGTGTTCTATGCAAGAGACAGGCTGATAGTATTTTGTATGTGACTGATACAAGTGAGATTCCTCTGTAATTGTTTACGTCTAACTTGCTGCCTTTTTTATGTAGTGGATGGATTAGAGCAATCTTCCAGTCATCCGGTAGCTTTTCGGTTTGCCAAATGTTTTGGATTATTTGTGTAATTTCTCTGAGTGAATTTGGGCCTAAATTTTTCAGAAGTTCAGCTACAATTCCGTCTTCCCCTGATGCTTTGTTGTCTTTAAGTTTCTTGATATGTGAATAAATTTCTTCTTGAGTTGGTGGTGACGAATTTTCCGGTATGATTTCTGGCTGTACTTTCGGGAATCTGTTTTTGGGTTCTAGACAATTTAAAAGCTGTGAAAAACATGTAGCTAATTCTTGGCAGTTTTCCTTATTTGTCAAGGCTAGTTTACCATCTTGCTTCCGTAAGCAAAGGTTCTGTGGGGAATATCCTTTAATTTGGTTCGCAAAGGTCTTGTAGAAATCGTGTGTGTTGTAATTTTTGAAGTTGTCTTCAATTGACTTCAGTTGGACATTGACGTATTTCCGTTTATTTTGTCTTAAAATCTTGGATACATGCTTGCGAACTTCGAAGAATTTCTTCTGTGTTTCTTCTGATTTGTTACAATTGTAGTTTTGAAATGCCTTTTTCCTTTCTTCTAGTGCGGTCTCACATTCTTGATTCCACCAAGGATGTTTTGGTTTCTTGTGAAGAGGGATTAGGTCCTTCGCCGTTTCGATGATTTTAGTCTGGAAATTCTCCCAGCTCTCTGCAGGTCGTTTCTCCCATTCTTCTGAAATTTTGGAGTCCTTGATTTTGTGTAGATCAAATTTTGGAATCACCGATGTTTTCCTGTTGAATTTCCCCTTGGGTGTGAATTTAATTTTGATTCTGCTTAAATAATGATCCGAATCGATGTTAGCACCTCTGCGCACTTGCGCATCATGAATTTCCTTTTGGTAATCATATGATATTGCCACATGATCAATCTGAAATTCTCCTAAATGATGGATGGGTGATCGCCAAGTTTTTTGCTTTTTGGGATTCTTCCGGAGTGATGTTGACATAATTTTGAGGTTATTTTGTTGGCATAACTCAATGAGGCGTGTACCATTTTTATTGGTGAATCTGTGGGCTGGATAGTCTCCCACTGTCCTCCTGTATTTGTATTCCCTGCCAAGCTGTGCATTGAAATCACCGAGTAGAATTTTCACATCATTTTTAGGGATTTTGGCCATTTCTGTTTCAAGTTCTTCCCAGAATCTTTCTGTTTTTTCAGGCTCCTTTTTATTGTCTCCATTTGTTGGTGCATACACATTAATAAAGGTGTATTTTTTGTTTGTATGCCTGATTCTTAAGATCATAAGCCTATTGTTGATGGGTTTCACCTCTATTACTGAATCCAAAACTTTTTTGTCTACACAGAAGGCCATTCCTAACAATGCTGCTCCTTTACCAATTTTCTTGTTTGTTCCACTTTTGAAGATCCTGTAATTATTGTAATCCATCGTTTCTGAATCGGTGAAGCGTGTTTCTTGTAGGGCCAGAATTTGGATTTTTTGCTTTGTAAGTTCTGTTGTGAGATTGTGCAGTTTTCCTGTTTGAATCAGTGTCTGAATGTTGAATGTGCCAATGAAAGTGTGAGTCTTTCGTGGAAGTTTATCAGAGCACTCCGACTTGCTCTCTCGTATTCGCCCAAACTCCCCAGAATCCGAATGCTTGGTTGCCACTTTAGAGTGGGTGGATTGTCCACCTGGGGTAATTTTGTCTTTACTTGTACGAGTCATGTCTGCTTGTAAGCAATCTTCTAGCTTTCGCTAGTGGTGTAGAACCAGGGATTGTTAGTTCCTGGAGCATATTTACAGCCGCACCTCTGGTGATCAGACACTGACCACTTGCCGCTTGCTACAAGTCAGACGCGAAGTGGATTTGATTCGGTTCTTCCGCTCTCTCTGCCATTGGGATATGTCCTCTTCTGCCGTCGAGGCCGTTGACCATTTCTCTGTTTACCTCAGTTGATCCGCGGGTGCTTATTTGGCTAAGCCTTATTAACACCTGTCCTGCATATCTACAGGAGCTTCCCCTATCAGCCATATGGGACGCGCCGTGTCGGGGTTGAGGACCCCCACCCCAGTGTCTTACGCAGGGTTATGCCTAGCTCCTACTCATTTCAGAACCAGACCCCCACGTAAGCTGACCGGGCATTCTAGTATTATTATTATTATTATTATTATTAGTAGTAGTAGTAGTAGTAGTAGTAGTAGTTGCAAGTCGCTTTACGTCGCACCGACACAGGTATGTCTTACGTCGACGAAGGGACAGGAACGGGCTAGGAGTGGGAATGGAGTGGCCGTGACCTTAATTAAGGTACAACCCCAGCATTTTCTTGGTGTGAAAATGGGAAACCACGGAAACCTATCTTCAGGGCCACCGACAGTGGGATTCGAACCCACTATCTCTCGAATACTGGATACTGGCCGCACTTAAGTGACTGCAGCTATCGAGCTCGGTCATTTTCTATTAATGTCCAAAAAGTGAAATCGTCTCTTCCACATTGTTTCTATTATGTTTTCTATGTGCCGTTATATTTCATCATTACTTCTTGATTTGCAGAGTACTGTAGTTCATAGCGGATCGAGTACTTTCCGTATAATTTTTTCTCTAGTACTTCCCACTTATTCAGCTTGTCATTCAGTAATAGACATTATCTCGTGTATAGGCATTACGGTTTGAATACTGTGTTGTGGTCTTGTATTTTGAGGTTTTTATACAAAAATTGTTGTAGATATTCCTTATTATTATTATTATTATTATTATTATTATTATTATTATTATTATTATTATTATTATTATTATTATTATTATTATTATTATTATTATTATTACTATTATTTCTTCGATTTTCACCATCTAAGGACCACGGAAAGTAATCCTGTGCTTTCATCTTAATCCTTCTTTTCTTGACTTCCAAAAATTCATCCTTTCACTTTGCTGTTTCCTCCTCTCTTGTGTCCAGATGTTATTATCACCTTTCCTCTTTTCCTTCTCCTAGAAATCCTTAAATTTTGTATCAATCTTCTGAAAGTTGTTCTGTCTTGTATTACATCGTCTGTTATTCCAATATCTACTATATTGTGCTTTTTTACTCTTTGGATCCACTGGTTGCCATTCTTGCTTTTGTAAACATGGTTTGTTTTTGTCAATCTACTGTTATCCATCCTCATTATGTGTCCAAAAAATTTAATTCTCCTATTATTATTATTATTATTATTATTATTATTATTATTATTATTATTATTATTATTATTATTATTATTATCTCCTTTACAGGAAACGACACCATTATGCGTGAAAAATGCTACATTTTCTCAGCAAGCAACACTCAATAAGAACATACGTTTGTAACACATTAAGGCGCAGTTTTGTTAAGAGAAGCAGTGAAATATCTCTTCGCTTTTGGTTATAGTGTTTCATTCTGGGTTACATATCGCGCTGTCAAAATACTCGGAACAGTCGCACATCCGAGCTCAATCTCACTGTAGAGAGTGACATGACATGTCAGGAGTAATTCTGAACATACAACTCCATGAAAGTAATGTGTGTGTCAGTTTAATGTAGGATGGATATTACAGGAGCTGCATCCATCCCCCAGCTACCGCTCTTTGTAGAAACTCTGACTAGTGGAAAACCTGGTTAATTTTCGTAGACGTGATGAACCATTACTCGCCGTGCTGTGGAGACATGAGGCGTGCCTTCAGGACATTAATTCTTATTTCATATTTTCGACGAAATGGAACTTTTTACATTTCGATACTTAACAGAAAGTCAGAGAGTGCAAAATATTTGAATTTACACAATGACACAAATATTTTAATACAATCACAATTTAATACAAAATTACACTGATTTTTACACATTGTTTTCGAACTAGGGCCTTACTTTTCACTCGTCTTTCTCTCTGTATGACTGGAAATGAAGTCACTTTGTGTTTATTGGGTTTCTGATGCTGTAGAATGTCTGATATACCGCAGTGAGACATAATTGGAAATGCCGTGATAAAGATTTTAGAGTGAATTTCTGATGTTAATTTTGCTCCTTTCTTACCTATAAAGAAAGGAAAAACACATCCGCTTCGGCATTTTTTAACTTATTGATTTTTTTTACTAGTGGCTTTACGTCGTACCAATACAAATAGGTCTTATGGTGACGATGGGATAGGAAAGGACTAGGAGTTGGAAGGAAGCGGCCGTGGCCTTAATTAAGGTACAGCCTCAGCATTTGCGTGGTGTGAAAATAGGAAACCACGGAAAACCATCTTCAGGGCTGCCAACAGTGGGATTCGAACCCGCTAACTCGTTGATGCAAGCTCACAGTCGCGCACCTCTAACCGCACAGCCAAATCGCTCGGTAAGTTATTAAGATGAACTACAGTTGAAGCTATTTGCACGTTACAAATAGGTGTTAATGTCAGTTCGACGTTGTACAGCCTTACATATCGTCGCTCTTACATCAAAACTTCTTATCTCCCAATCCTCTTCCTATACATTATTCTCCTTAAGAATAGTCACGCCTCCCAGCCACATATGAATACGTAGTCCATCAGAACAATTCTCGTTGGGTTCATCTTCCTATGCTAATGTGTAAAGGAAGATGAAAATTAAGTACATTATACTGTATGAGTGTGTAAATACGTCATGCAAACATACATTCCTACAGCACGATACGGTAAGGTTCAATTTCCTTTACGGATAACGATAGGAAAATGAACAGAACGAACATAGTTCTGATGGACTAAATATCCGTATGAGGCTGGGAGGAGTGACCAATCTTAAGGAAAATAATGGATAGGATGAGCATTGGGAGATACGAGGATTTGCTATAACAGCGACGATATCTTGTAAGTAGGTATACAATTGATGAACTAGGGATTTACTTTTTACTACACTTCTTGTATTTTGAATTTCAAACCGTCAAGGAATTAGTTATTTGAATTTATGAGATCAAGGTTAACGCAATATTTTCCTCTTTATTCCTCACAGAATGAAACAATTTATTTGTCTCCTCTACGCATATATTTAACTCTCATGGCGTAAATATGCTAATATACAGAAATTCGGTGAAGCCGCCGTGGCTCAAAAGGCAGCGCGCCGGCCTCTCACCGCTGGGTTCCGTGGTTCAAATCCCGGTTATTCCATGTGAGAATTGTGCTAGACAAAGCAGAGGCGGGACAGTTTCTCCTCCGGTTACTAATGTTTTTTTATTAAGGTACAGCCCCAGCATTTGCCTGGTGTGAAAATGGGAAACCACGGAAAACCATTTTCAGGGCTGTCGACAGTGGGATTCGAACCTACTATCTCCCGAATACTGGATACTGGCCGCACTCAAGCGATTGCAGCTATCGAGCTCGGTACTCATGTTTTCCTTGTCTTCATTCATTCCAGCTCTAATGTCATTTCATTTGTCATCTTACAAATAAAAAGTATATAACTTTCATATCAGGTTTATACACCGTTTATGTACAATTTGTTACTAATACACCTTGTATAAGTCTCCTGCGTATACATCTGTTATAGTTATTCACTGAACTGGTTATACAGACCATGACCGTTGTATAAGCGTTGTATAGCACCGAGTGGCGAAAAAGAAACGAGTGAGCAGTTAATTTTCGTGGTATTTACTGTCTGAAGTAATATAATCGGGGTGAAATATCCGATTTATCCATTGAACATTGAACACATATTGAAAGAGTGGACAATAACGTTGATGGTTTCCACGATATTTTAAACATAGAAGACATATGCCATCTATAGGTTATAGAAGCTAGAAATCTTCGTGAGATAAAACACTTTAGGAGACGAAATGACCCATTTCCTCTGGATGATGAAAGTTTTAAATTAAAATATCGATTTACGAAGGAGTATGTACGAATTGTTATTAACACAGTCAGAAATGACCTAACGAAAGATCTAAGAGGTGGCGCTATGTCGTGTGAACTTCAAGTTCACACAACACTTCGTACATGGACGCGGAATAAGGTTACTTATTATTATTAGTGACCTCATTATTACTAATGAGAATAATATACCACTGAAATATGTTTATTCCTGTTCTATTCTTGTTTATTCCAACATTCTATCGTAAATTTTCTTTCTTTCTTTGTCGAGAGATACATGATGATTTGGCTGTTCTTAACAGTCTTTTCGATATGGTAAGTTTATTCGTGCTACAACGCGACGTTTCGGAAATTTTTGTTCATGGAAAACCTGCAAAGGCGATTATAAAGGCAGTGAATGAGCGAAATTCGTCAGTGAACTACAGGAAGAGATTCCTACGGCTTGGAACGAGTGTATACGTGCAGTATCGTAATGAGGAAGTTAGAAAGTATATGCAACTCTTATACGAGTTTTATTCATTGTATAATTATACAAGTGTTAAACAGCTGTATAAGGACTTTTTATTAGTAAAACGGTTATTAATCATTGACACAGAAGAGTGCCACAGGCATCGGCAGCCGGCACAGTTCCTATTCTCACGGCTAGATGGTGACATAATTCATTCCATTCCTGACCCGGTTGAAACGAGAAACAGGCTGGGGATTTTAATTTTTCCCCACAAACATCCACCCTCAGTCGACTGGGGAAGTGTTATAATGCATGAAATGCACGTTCATTCACCAGTATGTGCATCTAGATGCATACATTACTCTTTTTCTACACTGATTATTGGAATATACATTTTTCCATCAAATGAAGAAAATGTGAGTAAGACCCCAAATGTGTTTCTACTTTATTGCTATCATTTTGAACAAAGAAAGCAATAATATTTTCATGACAAATAACTAGTGTTCCAATGTGTAGAAAATTCTTCCTATTCTCACCGCAATGACAATGCTGCGGATGAATCAGGTAGCTGCAGCTAAAAAACTTTACAGTCAATAAAGCGCTCTTAAGCATGTCACTAGGGAGAACACCAAGAATATCAACAACGGACAGTTTATTGGTGACAGCAAAGTACACTTCCGGACTTGCGTTTCATCCTCTGTCTTGCTGTTCTCCTTTTATAAATTACATTTACATTTTTAGCAGCTTCCTAACCATTGTCATTTAGTGTGAGTGAATCCATGGGGATGGGCTGCCGTCTTCAACCTGGTGCGACTCCTAATTCACCTGTTTCCTCGAATTTCTCATCATTTTCTTCAGCCCATGATTTGACCTGGAACCACTTCTCTGCTGTTTCTGTCTGCAAAATTCCCGCAATGGAGCGTTGGTATTACTGCCATTCTGATAAAAACAACTTCACTAGTAGTGCACGGTCTCTCTTCCCAATACGCATTACGTTTCACAAGGAAAAGTTAAACTTTCTTACGTTACAACGAAGATTCACTTCACAAAAGGAATCAACATGCGTTACCAAGCGACAACCAAGGAACTGACACAACGCAGTTCTACCAGAAAAATATTTTGACATCAGAGTTACGGAACATTGCACGTCCTGACTGCTTACAGCGCCATATTTTCGCCTGATGGCAAAACTTGGAACTAATAATTTGTGTGGCATAATTCGCGAGCGCATGGCTTAGTTAGCACATCTACAATATTTCATACTCCTACGATCATTACAGCCCGCGCTGTACCGCGCTGAATAACATATTGTCAATAAAACAGGCTGGGGATTTTCATTCTTTTCCCCACAAAAATCCACCCTCAGTCGACTGGGGAAGTGTAGATATAAGTGCAGGCCCAAGACTACCCTAGAAAAAGATTCAGCTCCTAAAGAAAAGTTTTCCACATAATTTCAATAATAGTAGCAATTACCAAATTTTTAAAAACACTACATCAAAATAGTTTATAGATTCTCCCACACCAACTCCAAACTCATTTTCAATCCACACACTGTCAACAATAACAATAACAAATATTTGAACTCTGGAGTTTACAAATTAGATTGCCAATACTGTAATTCCAGCTATATTGGTCAAACAGGCCGCAATTTTGTCATGAAATACGCCGAACATCGCAACGCTCTCAAATATAACCGTTTTTCAGCTATGAGTGAACATCATAAAGCATACAGCTACGAATACACTTCAATAGATAAAGATCTTAAGATCTTGCATTATGAGCAAAAAGGCACCTTGCTTAACGTTCTCGAGAGCATCCACATCGATTTAGATCAGTTTATGAACCACTCTCACAATTTAATTGAAGTCAACGAGAAAAATAACATCCTACTTGAAACATTCATTCCATATATTTGTCACAACTTCCGTAATATAAACAAACCCCGCCTCCGTCTCTCCAACTCACCACCACTCCCCCTCCCTGCACCACCCCTTACCGCGCCTCTCCTTTCATCCTCGCAAACACAGCTGAACCAACAATAGACTCGATCGCGCGGACGAGACCGTTACTTTGAAAAGGCCAGGCCGTTTGAGAGGACAGCCACCTGCTAAACACCGTAAGTTTAAGCTTTCTACACACCCATTCCACATTTTTTACTTATCAGCCCAAGTTTCTCACACAACCTCATTTTTTACAGACTGGAACTTCATTGTCGGTTTCCACTAGGTCACTTACAGTTTACCATGCATCTGTCATCTCGCTAATACAGCTTCTCAATTTTAAGTCGTCCTTCCGACCTTTTATAATAAGGCAAACCAACCAGCCAACATTTCGCCTCATTTGGGCTCTGCCATTGGTTTTTGCAGTTTCCCTATAACTGCATAGCCTTTGGTGGTGCTATTTGAGGATCCAACCAGCCTCTGGGCTGATGATCTAACAGACAGAATCAAGAAAGGGACCGCTAGATTGAGAAGATATTGAGAATGCCGCTGTTCTAAAGCTTTAAATTTCATCGGTGTTTTTCCTTGTCACAGGCTTTTCGCCTGCACGTTATATCAGGCTTGGTTTCTCAAACATTCTCGCTCCCACTCCCCTCCTAGCCAATTTGATGTGATGGGTTTCTACAAAGATAGATTTTCTGCCTGAATTGTCGACAGTGATTTCAACCTGTTTTGTTATTGTTACAAAACCAATATTTTGCAAACTAAGAGGTCCGCAACCTCACTATGTGCACTTATTGTTCATTTCCATTCGGATCATTTTTTTCATTTCTTTTCTTCTTAGGTTAACCCAGTTTTAAGTTTCAATTCTTGTTTTGATTTAACATCTGTGTCACTGAATTTTGTCGCAGTGAATTGTTTTTTGCCCCACATAATGATGTAAATATTGTATATTGTGCTAATTTTGTTGCCGTCTAGGCTCTCTTTTGTGTTTTGATTTGTTCCTTCATTATGTTTTTTGGCATTTTTAAACTTGTATTATGTAAATTATTTCAACACCCCTCCTCTCAATTTTCACTGAAGGTAGCTCAAAGGAGCCAAAGCATGTTTCAGTTTGTTTACTCCGTCTAATGATGGAATATATGATGTATTGAATTAGGAGGATACACTCATTTTTTCACCTTTGTAAAGTGAATTAATCATAAATCATTCTGACACGACGTCAGGAAAATCATCCGTGGTTGACCCATCCAGTGACGTTTTGTTGGGTGTAGTTAAGGAAAATGTGAGAGGTGTTTATATGGAGTTATGTGCTAAAAAGACTTCAAAATTATTGTTCTTTGAAATAATGAACATACCACTAAGCTAGCAGAGTCGTGAGCATAAGTTAATACGAAATGTATGATATACTGTAATATATGATATATTTATCTGTAGGAAATTGATTAACCTATACATCGGTCAATATGGTAATGGCAGCAGATTAGAATATCAGATATATGGAATTTCATGAGAAAACAAAAGACAGGTTTGATATAGGCTTTTGGGCTTATGCCGTGTCAAGGAAACAAGATGAAATTCTTTACGTTTAGCTGAGAACTTTGCTCTGCGGCTTTAAAACACCACAGATCGATTTGCCAAGGTCCTCCGCAAACACAATATAAAAACCGTTTTTTGGCACCGTCACTAAAATTCACTAAAATTGCTCACAGTCTGGGTGAAACCAAGGACAAATTGTCCCCCACTTTTACATACTGGGGTATACAAAATTCCCTGTACTTGCGGTAAGGTACACATCGGCCAAACATGCCGGTCCATTGGTACCCCTATCAGGGGACACGCACGTAATATTCGTCTCAACCAGCCAGACAAATCGGGAATAGCTGAGCACGCTCTATGGTCGGGTCATGATGTCGTGTTCCAAGATGCTCGAGCTCTTACCCACACTAGACACTACAGGTCCAGGATTATACGGGAAGCTGCGGAAATACGTAGAAATCCTAACAATTTCAACAAGGACACTGGCTATCAATTAAATAATACGTGGTTGCCAGCTATTAAGGATTTACGTAGGTAGTTCCCTTCTCTGTCCCTACGCTATTGTTATTTCGTGTCGGTGTTTTCCAAATTCGTACGTTCCTCATCGCCAGATGTTTCATACCAGGCTTGTGTCAATGTCATACATTCATATGTGTGTACACCTGTTATGTTATGTGACCCTCTGATTCTACCGAGCTCGATAGCTGCAGTCGCTTAAGTGCGGCCAGTATCCAGTAATCGGGAGATAGTGGGTTCGAGCCTCACTGTCGGCAGCCCTGAAGATGGTTTTCCGTGGTTTCCCATTTTCACACCAGGCAAATGCTGGGGTTGTACCTTAATTAAGGCCACGGCCGCTTCCTTCCACTTCCTAGGCCTCTCCTATCCCATCGTCGCCATAAGAGCTATCTGTCAGTGCGACGTAAAGCAAATAGCAAAAAAAAAAAAATTAAAATAGAACGATTCTGATGGTTCCGTCAGTTTCCGCATCGAAAGCTAGCGCTGTACCGCGTCCGGTGAACCATCTGATGAAGATTGAACGTACCAATATTATAACGTCTAATTTCCAAACCTCATTGTTTGAGAAACCTTTCTTGTCAACAATCGAGATTTTCTTCTGAAGACGCAGAACGAAGTTGTCTGAGAAACGTAAAGAATTTCACCTTACTTTCTTGACACGGCATAAGCCCAAAAGGCTATTATCATGTCTACAAGTACGGGACGTGAAAGCATCAATGGCAACGTTAAAGACAGGGTAACAAACACTATGGGCCGATTTCAGAAACGATGACTAATTTTAAGTCTTAAACAACGTCTAAGTCGAGCACGATCTTCCATTGCATAAACAATGTTCAGCCGGTGTTTACTATGGTCGTCAGACGAGGAGTCGTGTGAATGCGGGATGAGGAGTACGAGGGGTAAACATGGCTGCCGCGCATGCGCCTGTCTCAAGTCTCAAGGCCTGACAATAAACAGCAGTTCCGTCCGCGGTTACTTTTAGGAAATGAGGTGCTGTTCTGAAGCTTCTAAGTGGTAGTGGAATTGTACTTGAATTACATATTTAGCCTACTATAAGTACTGCATATGAACAAGTTAGTAGTGAACATGCATCTGTTTCACACTGTCTGTAACGACGAATGTTTGTGGCTCAGAGTGTAGTGTCTGTTACTCGTAACGTGCCTACAAGCTGCCACGACTTCTCGTGTGACGCAGACAGTAGCTAGACGTCGTTCAATATTGGTTCGAAAATGGAAATAGAAGTATCTTCCATGCAACTCTTTGCTTGTTGCAACCAATGAAATTCATAGGTGCGTGCGCCAAACGTTATTCAGCTCTCGTCTTCCTACGCATTGCTCAAATATGGCTAAGCATGAGCATGACTTGCCCACAGACAAGAATATCGCTTTCGATGGAAATAAAATCTCATATTATCATCGACACTAAAGCGACACGCCACCGTACGAGGAGGTCTAGCTTAGATTAGAATGTTATTACGGTGAGTGTCCAGTATCCAGTATTCGGGAGACAGTAGGTTCGAACCCCACTGTCGGCAGCCCTGAAGATGGTTTTCCGTGGTTTCCCATTTTCACATCAGGCAAATGCTGGGGCTGTACCTTAATTAAGGCCACGGCCGCTTCCTTCCCACTCCTAGCCCTTTCCTGTCCCATCGTCTCCAAACGACCTATTGTGTCAGTGCGACGTAAAGCAACTAGCAAAAAAAGAAAAAACGGTGAGTGTAATAGAAATAGCTTCTGGGAAGGGAAAATGACGGTATGTTATTGTGTAACGGAAGGAGTTGTGCGGGCCATATAGATGTAGCTTGCATTCTAGAGATCATACATTCGAAACGCACCATCGGCAGCCCTGAAGATTGTTTCTCCATTAGTAGTCTTACAGCAGGCAAACACCGGGGCTGTTAATATGGCCACACCTCTTCGTTTTCAGCCCTTGCATTTGCCTATCTCAAGGTTCCGAAAACTTACCTGAATTAGCGCGACGATTATCCGCAAAAAGCTCTCTCTCTCTCTCTCTCTCTCTCTCTCTCTCTCTCTCTCTCTCTCTCTCTCTCTCTCTCTCTCTCTCTCTCACACACACACACACACACACACCCTAGTTTTTAGTGTCACTATTATTTGTGCTTAGTTGGCAGTAAATGTAATAACTGAATCCCTCCCGAATGATGTATGTGACAGCTCTCTGACGATCGGGACAAGTTATTCTGATACGGATGTAGTCGAAGTGACCTATAATTCCAGAGAAATTATCCCAAATACAATAAAATATATCGTCCGCCAAGAATTGTAGTCAAGTTAACAGTTACCGGACTGTCCCTTGTGTCATGTGTCTCATTTGTGGTTAAACAATGTTCTCGGTTTTAGACAGGGTCTAAGTTATAAATAACCCCGCTGCTTTGCGGAGCCATACTTAGACGTTGTTTAACCGTAAACATCGTATAAATACCGTTTCTGCAATCGGCCCTATGTTGATTTGTGTAGGTTTAAGGAGAATTATGTTTTCGAACAATATAAAAGTGAATGAAACATGAATATGTTCATTATATTTGTATATGTGGCAGCTGTAAGCTACACTATTTTTGCTGATAAAATTAATTACAGGTAGAACGCAATATTTAATTAATTAACAAGTACAATTGCATTACACTCTTTCAATGTAGTCACCTGGAAAGTATATTACGTTTTACCGATCGGGAAGCCGTTGGGGACCGTTGGTAAGGCGTTCTCTGTTGACGACAGCGACTTAGCGCCCTACTGCGCTGAGTGTACATGCCACGTCTGGAAATGGGCAGCCTCCGAGGGATTCCTTCGACTTGGGAAACATAAATTTCTGTGGACGTGACGAACCTGGGTGACGCTATTCTTGCGATTGACGCTTCAATTCAGGCTCGTAAGCTCGTGCCCGCGTCTCATCAATGACAACAATACTCTGCAGAAATGCGTCTTCTTCGTTGCGGTATCTGTCCAGGTGGATGCCAGCCAGTGCTTACCGGTGCCATTTCTGTACCTCGGTGAGTTGATGTGGAATCCAACGGGACGCAACTTTCTTCATGTTATACTCCGCACGGCTTTACTTCTAAATTGACGTGTCGCAAAACAAATGAGCATCGCCTTAGCTCTGTTGCCAGCGCGCTACTGCTGCGAGAACAGCTGATGCAATACGACAGCGTAAACAGCCCTCGTAAAATGTAATACCCTACTCAAAAAAGCCAATGAATAGGGATTGGAAACAAATTCACAAAACTACACTTACTAACAACATCCGACACTAAAACAATACATTATTAAGAATAAAAGAGAATGAGGAAATAACACATCACTCACTGGCACAGGAAGGAGGTTATGGCCCACAAAGGGATCGACCCACTGATCTCAGAGTCACTTCTTTGCCACTTGTCCAGGGCCGTATTAAGGGGGGCGGGGCTAAAGGGACTGCAGCCCCAGGCTCCGCGTGCCAAGGGTATATATATTTTTTTTTCTAGGGGCTTTACGTCGCACCGACACAGATAGGTCTTATGGCGACGATGGGATAGGAAAGGCCTAGGAGTTGGAAGGAAGCGGCCGTGGCCTTAATTAAGGTACAGCCCCAGCATTTGCCTTGTGTGAAAATGGGAAATCACGGAAAACCATCTTCAGGGCTGCCGATAGTGGGATTCGAACCTACTATCTCCCGGATGCAAGTTCAAAGCCGCGCGCCTCTACACGCACGGCTAACTCGCCAGGTAAGGGTATAAAAAGGCCTGTTGCTCCTCCTACGCGCATGTATATGAATATTTGCGCGCGCAAAATGTCGAACACGCGCTCTTCCTTCCTTCTTATCAGCTGTCCGCGTTAGTATTCCATCACTGCTAGAATCTATTACCGTCAGGAGACACGAATCCTCGCTACTTACGCACTGTAATTATTGTAAAGGTTATTGATGACGAAAATTTAAATTTGGCAGCTTGCGAGTACGGGCAGAGGGGTAAGAGGTCTAGGAAGTGAGCGGGAGGGTACGGGGGAAGCACGGTGGAATGAGCATGCTATACTATATCTTTGCATCAGGAAGAGAACTTCCAGTTCACCTCTGATTATTGAACCATTCGTAAGTTATAACTGTAACGTTCTTGTAAAATGGATAGAAAATATCCTAGTGGTGCCAAAAAACGTAAGTTCTGTTTTGTATGTCGATTTGATAGTGATGATGTGACAAATGTAAAATATGTTTTGGCATTATGAAATATTAACATGAAAAATAGAGAAAAATTATAGTCTATTTCAACACTTCCCTATTCATCAATTTAAGTAGAAGTAGTTCTATAACGACTTCAGTATGCTATTGTTACGTGATGTCACGAAGAAGGGGTCCCGCATTTTTAAATAGCCCAGGGCCCCCAAAAACCTTAATCCGGCACTGCACTCGTCTTCCCCGAACTACACTGAGACATGCTAAACACGCACGAACTAAGTACACTAATCAATACACGGACGTAAATAAAACTACAGCTATTTTTATACACTCAACTACTAAACCTGTATTTTACTAACTTATGCTATGCTAAACTATACTGTACTATAGAGAGATAAAGACTTATGAAAAACACAAATTACTGAAGAAAAATGCAAAAGATCGCGAACCGTACCGAATACCATACACCCTGAGCGATATAGGTTAACCACGTGGTGAATGTAAATATTAGACTTGGCAAGTAGTTTTCGGGATCGCACTCTGCCGACATAAGTCGATATGAACGGTAGCTTGGGATTGGTTGGATGTTCAATTTTAGCGCATAACCACCAGACAGAGCCAAAATCGGCAGAAACGTCAATCTAAAAGTAAAGCAGTGCGAAGTATAAGACATTTCGTCAGTATGTGCCACACCATTTGATGACTGAGACCAACCTCTACGGATTATCGCCGGAGAGCCCATCGATGGTCTTCGGAAACAAGACCACTCACGATGTCAATCTGATCTTGAGGACTGGACTGCCGACCTGTGCGGTGCAAATCCACAGTCTCATTCCAACCCGCACGAAACGCCTTGACCAATCGCGCATCCGCCCTGTACGGTAATGCATTCTCACCACATGACTCGCGCAGTCCTCGATAACATTCTGATGTATTTTGTCCACGGGTAACCTCAGTTTTAATCCACGAACGCTGGTTGCCTTTTGAAAACATGCTTTAAGGGCGGTGAATTCGACACTCTTCACTTCAACGCCACACAGCAACAACACTCCCAAATGGATGCCCGTCAAATGAACACTATACATCGCCGACAGTGCCACCTCATCGTTCCCATATCCTATTTACGCATGTCTGATCTCCTGCGAGTGTCTGGACTCCGTTGCCCGTACTTTATTCACAGCCCTCGTATTAATACTATGCAGTGGAACACCATGAATGACACGATTTCCTGCCACATTTAGGAACGCAAAGAGTACATTTTCTTTTTTAGTGAATATTAACTTTTGCTTTCGAAGAGTTGCAACATCTGCTTCACAACGAATTGAAAGTGGTTCAAAAGATTCACTGTATTCACCCTACAACCATTTATTAAAATTACACAAAGGTAATCCCATGCCACATAACCAATATAATATTTTAATTAATGAAATGTGCACACTCCGAATGGAAGTCTGTCACTATTGACAAAGGATTATTAATTTAAATCACGAGTTATTTTCATATAGGGCTGCTTCACTCGTTAATCATATTGATAAAAATGTGAATCTTTATTGGGACATGAATTGCTTGGAATTTTTTGACAAGGTAGAAAGCGTTCAATAAATCATTAGGTTGTGATTTTTTTAAAATAGATAACTAAAGTCATTAATCTTCCTTCGTGATGTAGTAATGCTTTAAATACGTAACTCCAGTAAATTCGCGCATACGTCGCCTTCTTGCAATACCAAGATAGTGTCAGGTCTACGAGGAATTCCGCTGCCTTGCAAGCAATCACAGTAGAATAGAATACCATTTATTGCCCTTAGATAACTTACATTGTAATACAGTTATTCAGTCCATACAAAACAATATTCCATTTTAAAATCATATATTATGTCCAACATTTTACGATATACCTAATTTAACCATGTTTCCCCTGAAAATGTGATAATATAATACAATACCATCACTTATAATTCATCTTCCTTGAATTAAATATTGTCGCACCGAGCTCAATAGCTGCAGTCGCTTAGGTGTGGCCAGTATCCAGTATTCGGGAGATAGTGAGTTCGAACCCCACTGTAGGCAGGCCTGGAGATGGTTTTCCGTCGTTTCCCATGTTCACACTAGACAAATGCTGGGGCTGTTCCTCAAGGCCACGGCCGCTTCCTTCCACTCCTATCCCTTTTCTGGCCCGTCGTCGCCATAAGACCTACCTGTGTCAGTGCAACGTGAAGTGTCTTGTAGATATCGTCACTGCTCTGCCAAAACTGCGAATGTGACGGTGCACTTCCTGTCCGTTGTTTCCCTTAAGATTGGTCACACCACCTAGCCACATATTTATATACAAGGCAGTGGTGTAACTAATCAGCCTTATTTGTAAAGGGCTGCCTCTTCCGCCAGTTCCGCCGTACTGATAATCATCATCTTTGCCTTCACTGTAGCTGAGGTTTGCATAGGGAACCTAATATTCTGGTAGTATGTAAAAAGAATGTGCTGAATAATAGGACAGAGATGAATGCAGATGAAGGATATATAAGAACCATTACCGGTACGTCCATTGTAATGGCACCCAGAAATATAAACTCGATGTCCTAGACAACGCTGGTGAGAGTCAGTTTTCTTCATGGTTTATATGGAATTGAAGGTAAATAAAACAAGATGGCTGACACTTCGGGTAAATATGGTAAACAAATACACCGAGTGTCTCTCTACGTAGTGTTATCTATGGACTGAATTGCAGGTATTACAGAAAAGAAGGTTGAGTTTTGTGGGACATTTGATGAGGATGGATGGCAACAGGTTAACAAAGATGATGTCGAATGCGACATGCTTAACGTGAAATAACTGGATGAAGGAAGTTAAGGAGGATTTGAAGGCTATTGGCACGACTGTGCAGGATAGATCTGTTTAAAAATCTCGTCGAAAGTCACAAATGGTTCCATACTAAGATCAAGTTCCAAATCACAGGAGCAGAGATAAACAGGAGGAACGAAGGACTGAAGAGGTACTGGGAATAACGAAGACGTGCTGAACAAGTCACTCGAGATCCTAAGGGTCGAAACGAATAAAATAAAATAAATAAATATATTTGATCAATTGCAAAATTGCGACTGAAAAAGCCTTCGCGATCGATAACATTTTATTATGATTTCCTTCGGTGAACTAGTTTTGATTTAAAGTACGGGAAGGCTCAGAGCTCACTCTCATCTCAAAACTCAACTTTAATCCAGACCCCTGCTGAGACTTGTACTCTGGAAGAAAGTAAAACAGAAGGATGGTAAAAATATCTTGGACAGAACCTCGCACCAACGCATCATCGTAGAACAACTACCATTGGGATTATTTTAATTCAGAATTTGTATAACTGAAATAAATTTGCGCCGAACGAACGACCTTAAAAGGCGAGTAGTTCTTAGGGAATTAAATGGGAAGCGGCCGAAAGACCTGCACACACATGTCAAACAGTGCCCGCAATAAGACATCGGTAGATGCGGAGTGGGTCTCGGTCCGCAAGTGGCCACGGTTGGTCCATGGTCCAACATCTCTGCACTCTGACCGGCTAACCGAGCAGAGGAGGGGTGGTCACGGCTCTACCATGGCTCTACGTCTCTGTATTCGGGAGACGGGACAGGGCTGGACCTCACGGCTGGCCCCAAGCGTCGGCTGTCCTGCGGATGGTTTTCCGTGGTTTTCCATTCTCCTGCACTAAGGCGAATGCCGGCACAGTTCCTAGTATAGGCCACGACCGCCAACCCCTCACCTTCTCCGAGCATCTCCTTCACCGTAACAAATCTTCCGGACTGAGACGGCGTCACCGTCTAAGAGGCCCGTGTCCCCTTTCAGGGAAGGAATGAAAACGCTTTAAGAGTAGCGGTAGAATGACCTCGTACGCGTGCGGGTAGAACTTCACCCCTTAGGCAGCAAGGAGCGGAATTGAACTGACAGTACGTTCGCTCACAGCTGTACATCAGTACAGGATAGGAGGTTTCAGGACCTTGATGTTGTGAAAAGAAAGCTGCAGCTCTTTTTCGTACCTTTTAGTGTTCAACCAGAAGACGCACCCCAGAATTTTAACTGGAACTCACAGAGTTAATATGTGACGCGCGGCTAAAGCAAGAGTACAGAGAAAGGTAAATTATTCACTCTTACCGAACACTTGTCCCATTACGCTTCCCATAACTTCGAAAGTTTGCGGCAGAAATACTGCCAGTCTTTGGAAGTAGACAGATGTGATCAGTTCTTTTCCAGGATGAAGATCAACAAATCTCAATTCCGATCTCAGCTAACAAACATACATCTCAATGTAGTAATGTACTGTCTGGCAGCACTATCAAGGCTCACATCGACCGATTTACTGTCAGCAACGTCAGCAGGGCTCAGGAAATCAGTGAATGCAAATGAGTCACTTTTAGCCAACTTTATATTTTTCAGAGTAAGTGGAACCACGATGCCCAGGGTGTACACAGTGCTCACCAGAATGCTTTTAAATTGTTGCACCACACCTTTGTTTTGTCAACGAGAATCTTCATTTATTAATTTAATGAGTCTTGAACCGGTCAGAATTTGATTCTTCGTTTAGTAATTGGTTTAACCCGCGAGTGGTCGCTATATGAGATTTTGTCTCACATTATTTTTTATTGTGATATTACTTCACAGTGATGAAAGGGAGGTGGCTGTTCCCTCGTCTAGCTGAGTTTATAACTTTCGTGAGTAGAGCGATTCACATTTGAAGGGTAAGCACCCCTTCCCGTAGTGAGAACAAAGGTTCTTATGTGTCCGTGCGCGCTGCGTGAGAGTTTCTCTCATCGCGCGACTAATGACGTTGGTGTTATGTTGAAGTGGAGCGGGAAACTTACTCCTGTTAGTATTTGTATTATGAGCACTTCTTGTTTCTGAAAATGTTATTGTGTTCAGAAACCTTGCTTTGTACGTAAATATTACTAGATATAATGCATGTGTGAGTTTTTTTTCTTTACAACTTCAGGACGGAAGTTATTTTTATGTGCATTCAATATGTTATTTTAAGTAGTAATTTGTGTCTTTAATAAACGTTTAATCATGTCCAGCTCCATGGCTAAATGGTTAGCGTGCTGGCCTTTGGTCATAGAATTCCAGGGTTCGATTCCCGGCGGGGTCGGGAATTTTAACCTTAATTAGTTAATTTCACTGACACAGGGGCTGGCTGTATGTATCGTCATAATCATTTCATCCTCATCATGACGCGCAGGTTGCCTACGGGTGTCAAATCAAAAGACCTGCATCTCGCGTGTCGAACTTGTCCTCGGACACTCCCGGCACTAAAAGCCATACGCCATCTCTCTCTCACACACAGCTAATCATTTCATTTATATCTAAAATATATAAGGTAGAACCTGCGTTTCATTTCAGTTGTAAATTTCAACCTTACGCCCCACAAAACTGTGAATTAAGTCATGTTTATTTTAATGTGAGAGAAAGTCTCACGCACGACCACTCAACGTTACATTTCGGCTAGCGACCACTCGCGGGTTAAGTAACCTGCAATCCTATAGTCTTCGTGTAGATCAAGAATGTGTTTATTATTATATCATGTTAATTGAACACTTACGGTGCCTTATTAATGATATTGGTGAAGGACAACTGTCATTTAGAGGTAACGCACGCAGGAAGGAATACTGTGCACCCCTTACCCATCTCCGAATTTCTCCGCTCGAGTTAGCCTGTGTCAGCGGAGACCGCACGGGAGTAAAGACACCCTGCACGCTGCTCGCCTGGCGTGCGCTTGACCTTGGCATGCCTGATGTATATGATGCCCACGATAGAGAAGCCTGGAGAATGACGGCCGGGACAACATCACAACCTCACTACATCCGCATAAACGTGAATGGAGTGTGAGAGAGAGAGCGTTGTTACGTGTAAGCGAAAATGTAGGCACATGGTAGGTTGACATGATGAGCTCCATCAAACCATACAATGGACTGATGTCAACAAAAGAACACTCTACAAGCTCAAGTTGCCGAACATTTCACATGTACTACAATATACGTACTGGTGAATAAAACTGTCCCTAGGCCAGCATGACTTCAACCACTAGCAGCAGCGACTAAAGCTTCTCGTGTATTACAGTGTCTGTTTTCTTCTTCTTCTTCTTTATCTGGTTACCCTCCAGGGTCGGTTTTACCCTCGGACTCAGTGGGGGATCCCACTTCTACCTCATCAAGGGCAGTGTTCTGGAGCTTCAGACTCTGCGTCGGGGGATGAAACTGTGGAGGATGACCAGTAACTCGCCCAGGCGGCCTCACCTGCTATGTTGAACAGGGGCCTTGCTGGGGGATGGGAAGATTGGAAGGGATAGACAAGGAAGAGGGAAGGAAGCGGCCGTGGCCTTAAGTTAGGTACCATCCCGGCATTTGCCTGGAGGAGAAATAGGAAACCACGGAAAACCACTTCGAGGATGGTTGAGGTGGGAATCGAACCCACCTCTACTCAGTTGACCTCCCGAGGCTGAATGGACCCCGTTCCAGCACTCGTACCACTTTTCAAATTTCGTGGCAGAGCCGGGAATCGAACCCGCGCCTCCGGGGCTGACAGATAATCACACTAACCACTACACCACAGAGGCGGCCGTCTGTTTTCTCCTTTTTTCTAAATATTGCTAAAATTCCACAGTTCTATCCCTTCAGGCAAGCAACACAATGTTGAAAACATCCTAGGGATATGAGCTATGAATTTTAGGTAAATAAAACCTAAAAACGTGTGAGAATGTATTATTTATTCCTAAAAATTACAATCCTTTGCCTAATCATTGTAATTCGGTTGATAAGATTAGTAGTTCGCCTTTTTCTACCACTACGAGCGCTAATGTGAGTCAAAGCACTGGTTCACTTAAACCCTTTTAACTACATTCTCTGTGAATATTTTTCAAAAATAAGAAAAGGGTTGAGGGTATTGAAGCAAGGAACATATTACAGAAAGAATTGTTTAAATAAGTTATTTTGGCTAGGATTTGAGTCGAAAAAAAAACGAGAAAAGTAACAATCGATTTTAGGCTGTTTTTCCGGAACTCCATTTAGGCCGAAAGTGATTTTCGAAATTTGAACCTTTCCTTCGTTTCTTGGAGCAGGGATGTTTGACATCGATATTGGATATTTTGTGTCGATATTTTCCTTATATGGATACTATTGAATAATATTAGTTAAATGCAACCAGGGTTCCTTCTATAACTAATTATATTTGTTACTAAAAATTAAATAGTGGTATTAATAAAAAAGTGAGTGGAAAGTTATAATTAAGAGTAAACTTCATTAATAGCCTATCCACCTCAAAGAAATACACGAATTATTTTAATACCGAAATTAAAAAAGGACATATGTCCTTATACTGTTGGCTATCCATTCAGTTATCTGTGTTCTGTGTGTGTGTATGTTGGTAGCTGCTGTTGGCCTGTTGCATGCTGTAGACATTTTTGACTTCCCGAATAAATCTAAATTGTTAATCGCATGTAATGTTCCTGCGTTGATGGGTTTTCGTGCAAGTTACTTTCAGTTATAGAAATGCCCCCCCCCCCGCCTGGTACACGAATGCACAGAAATGGTGTCCCGACATAAACACCCCAGCACTGAAAAGGAGGAGCGGGAATGAAGGGGTGGTTTTGAAGTTAATTTCAGTATTGAAAAGGAGGAGAAAGAAGTGAACTGGTAGTGCTGAATGTAGGAATACAGTGTGTGTATTGCTACACATCCACCACTGTGCCCATTTCTATCACAACAGTCTTGTAGCGGGCTGTCTACCTGCAGCAATGTGTTAAGCGAGCAGGTGGAGGGATACCATTTATGTGCATGCGTGTACAGTGCGGATGTGCTTGACAAAATTACAGTTAAAAGTCACAGTGTAATAAACATTGGTCTGAACATTTCACATTCATTGGAAATACAAAAAACTATTGATCATGATTTTACACATAATATTTTGATCATTATATTTGATTATGACCTCCTCTGTGGTGTAGTGGTTAGTATGATTAGCTGCCAGCCTCGAAGGACCGCGTTCGATTCACGGCTCTGCCACGAAATCTAAAAAGTGGTACGAGGGCTGGAACAGGGTGCACTCAGCCTCGGAGGTCAAGTAAGTTGATGGGGGCGGGGTTCGATTCCCTCCTCAGCCATCCTCGAGGTGTTTATTCCGTGGTTTCCTACTTCTCCTCCAGACAAATGTCGGGATGGTACCTAATTTAAGGCAACGGTCGCATCCTTCCCTTTTCCTTGCCTATCCCTTCCAATATTCCCATCCCCCCACAAGGTCCCTGTTCAGCATAGCAGGTGAGGCCGCCTGGGTGAGGAACTGGTCCCCCCAGAGTTGTATGCCCCGACCCAAAGTCTCACGCTCCAGGACACTGACCTTGAGACGATAGAGATGGGATCCCTCGCTGAGTCCGAGGGAAAAACCAACCATGGAGGGTAAATGGATTAAGAAAGAAAGAAAGAAAGAAAGAAAGAAATATTTGATTATTTATCTTGCTTTTCTTGGAACTACCGTCATCCTAAATTTAAAGAACTTAAATATAATTTCTAATCCTGATGATTAAAATGGAAATATAACTTGATATCGAGATATATCGATATTATTAAAAATATATCTATATCGACACCTTAGATATTGATATCGAATCCCTTTCTAGAATGCCTGTTGAACTTATGTTTGCGTTTTTGAGGTCCTTTCGAAGTTTGTTAAGCCAGGGTGTTGAGTTCGTAAGTGAGGTTACATAACCTATTATCCTTTTGGTCAATAGATTTTCTGGTAATAATAATAATTACGTGCGGCTATTTCAAGCCGCGTGCAGCCCTTGTAAGGCAGACCCTCCGATGAGGGTGGGCGGCATCTGCTATGTGTAGGTAACTGCGTGTTATTGTGGTGTGTGAGTTGCAGGGATGTTGGGGATAGCACAAACACCCAGTCCCTGGGCCAAGGGAATTAACCATTAAGGTTAAAATCTCTGACCCGACCGGGAATTGAAGCCGGGACTCTCTGGACCAAAGGTCAGGTCGCTAACCATTTAGCCATGGAGCCAGACGATTTTCTGGTAATCTAGTGAGATGACCGAAGAATTTCATTCATCTTTCCCTAATGTCAGTTTCGATGTTTGAGTACTTTTCTGTTGTTTTGACTGATTGTAACCTGTAACCGTTTTGGGTTTATCTTGCTCCTAATATTTTCTTAATGATCTTCCTCTCTTCTGCTTTCTTTACTTCTTCATGTTCTTGTTTCCTCTTGAGTGCCAATGTTTCACTTACGTAAAGGACTGTTGGTTTTATGACTGTGTTGTAATGCCGAATTTTTGTATGCCATGACATAGGTTTTTTCTGTAGATGTTTTGGAATGACTCTAATGCATTTTAAATTCTTTTGAGACGAGTATGTTGTGAGATTTTTCAAGGCCTGTCGGCTCGATAAATTCTCAGAGGTAAGTTATATAAAGAAAGGGCGACTGTCAACTGCTCCATATTTTGTTCTCAGGCTCTTGATATCAGTGTCTGAACATAAGAATTTAGTTTAGTCGAACGATATCTGTAGTCCCATCTTTTCTGCACTTTCTTTATCCCGAGCTTCTTAACGGCAGTCTCATCCTCTATTTTATTTGTTTAACTTTGTTTTCATTCTTCATATATATATTGTCCAAATCTGTAATTTTTAACTTATCTTTGATTTTATAATAGAATATTACATTTCTTTTATATATGTATTATCGGTGAATTGTATGGTTAAATGTAAGAGAGGGCCACGAGCCCTAACTTCGCCCCTGCTAATGTCAGTAAATAAATAAATAAATAAATAAATAAATAAATAAATAAATAAATAAATAAATAAATAAATAAATAAATAAATGAATAAATAAATAAATAAATAAATAAATAAATAAATAAATAAATAAGTAAATAAATAAATAAATAAATAAATAAATAAATAAATAAATAAATTATTGAAGCATCCATTTTGTATATGCCAAAATAGTTTGTTTTTTTAACACAGGCACTTGTAGAAATCGCCCTTATAACAAATGAACCCAGCAAGTTTCCGCCCAAAACGGAACATTTCGTGGACATTCCTGCAACCAATGACAACTTTTAATGCTCATTTCGTACATTTCTGACTACGAGAGAACTTCCCCTTCTTTTATTAAGGATGACACTAGGCCTAAAGATTACGTATATGGTTAAACGACTCTTTCGTATGAAGTGATTTATCTGTTCTTAAAGACATTAACACATGCATATCTCCGCTCCTTTGTTTTCTGCACGTTGCATTCTGCTGACTTTATCCGCTTTCTCTCTTTCTTTTCATAAACACGTGCAGCTTCCTGCTAATCGCGTATTTCCATATTAAGACATGAAATCTCTCTAGAATGAACCCCTCGATCTGCTCCTCCCTAATGAAACTGTCCGACAGAAATGAGCTTGTCGGGTGTAGGGAAGGAGCAGATGTAGAATGACTTTGAGAGAGCTCGTTTGCGAGAGAGTAGTGTATATACAAATGAAGTTAATATGTTGTCCCTGCTGTTTCCATGCTTACTGTGTGTTTACTTTCTCCTCACACTGATCTAACGTTCACTTCATACCGTGGGAGTGGTGGTTACTTCAGCTAATGATTTGTGATGTAACATAATATTCAAATAGGCAGAATTCCGACATATTATTAACTTTGTACCATATTTTAGAATAATGAGAATGTAAGCAGTAATAATAAGAAGAAGAACCAATAATCAGAGATCGGGAAGCGTATAAATACCCAAAGGGTTCAAAATTAGGATGTGCTACTACTACTACTACTAAAATGTTTTCCTTCCTCCCCTGAAGAGTGAGGCGGGCCTCTTAACGATAATGCCGTCTCTCAGGCTGGGAGATTTCTTACGATGAAGGAGATGCTCGCAGAAGGTGAGAAGTTTGGTAGCCATGGTCTATAATAGGAAGTGTCCCGGCATTCGCCTTAGTGCAGGAGAATGGAAAACCACGGAAAACCATTCTCAGGACAGTCGACGGTTGGGGCCAGCCATGAGGCCTAGCCCTGTCCCGTCTCCCGAATACAGAGGCGTAGAGCCGCGGTACAGCTGTGACCACACCTTCTCTGCTCGGTTGGCCGGTCAGAGTGCAGAGATGTTGGACCACGGACCAGTCGTGGCCACTTATGGGCCGAGACCCACTCTACATCTACGGACCGAGTAGTGTACGTAGAATGTTGTCCCTGCTGTTGCGTTGCTCACTGTGGTGTTCCCTTTCTTCTCACTCTCATCTAAAGTTCGCTCCATACCATCCTCATTCACCTTTGATGAACTTTTGAAAGAATACGTTGATTAATTTAATGGGGGTAGTATGCGGTATTGGGCCAAGAAAAATTTCTAATAGTCTCATAGCTTAGTTTGATATATTTACAATATATTCCCAAATGTTATTTTGACATGCGGCAGTCCAGGCTCCCTTGATGACATTCATCGCGACAGAGTCCGCCTCTGTAGCGTAACGATTAGTATTATTAACTACCGTCCTCGGGGGCCCGGATTTGATCCCCACTACTGCGAAAAATTGGCAGGAGGGCTGGTATGTGGTGGAAATTGCACGTGCAGCTGGCCTCCGTTGGGGGTGTGCGTGAAAAGAGCTGCACCACCTCGGGATGAGGACACGAGTTTTGTCCGGCTCCATGGCTAAGTGGTTATCGTGCTGCCCTTTGGTCACAGGGATCCCGGGTTCGATTCCCGGCAGGGTCGGGAATTTTAACCATAATTGGTTAATTCCCATGGCACAGGGACTGGATGTATGTGCCGTCTTCAACATCATTACATCCTCATCACGACGCGCACGTCGCCTACGAGCGTCAAATCAAAATAACTGCACCATGCCTCTCCTGAAGCCACACGCCATTTCATTTCATCGCGACAGAAATGTAAATATTTTGTCCATTTGAACGGGCCAAACAAACGTATTTGTTGTTAGATTCAAGAAGGCTGTGACAACATTGCTGTGTGCGCAAATCCTAATTCCTTTGAAAACACAGTACTATATGTGTTGTTATAAGTAGTGGATACAGATTTTCGAAATATTTAGCATGTGCTAACCGTGGCAAAAATGATAATAGAAATACAATTATAGCCAATGTTAGTTATTTCTCTTAGGTAAACCACATTTCAATTTTCCCTTATTTCCCGTAAATTACATTGTTGTTATAGGCATATAAGGAATACTTTCTCTTAAACTAAGAAATGAAAACCTGCAACCTGTTTTCCAGTCATTGACCGGGTCAGGGATGGAATAAATGAAGCCCCCATCTTGCGGCGAGGATAGGAATTGTGCCGGCTGCCGAGGCCTGTCGCACTCCTGTTGGGCAATGATTAATGACTGACAGGTAGAACGCAATGTTAATGGAGAGTGTTGCTGGAATGAAAGATGACAGGGAAAACCGGAGTACCCGGAGAAAAAAATCTGTCCCGACTCCGCTTTGTCCAGCACGAATCTCACATTGAGTGATCGGGAACCCAGCAGTGAGAGGCCGACGCGCTGGCGCCTGAGCCATGGAGGCTTCTTTCTCTTAAACTATTAGAGCTATTTTGCTGAAATATATTCCAGTTAATTTAGATACTTAATTTTACAATTCTGCAAACAGTGGTTTCCAGATACATTTTGAGAGAAGATATAGATCCCCGTATAAGTGTAAAAAAACGTAATTTTTGCTATAATTAAAATATTCTTCGTCAAAAGTTAAGACATTTAAAAATAGTCTGTTTCGCAGAGTTTTTTTTATTTCTCTTCATGTAGAAACTCTAAAAAACCCATGCTCAAAGCAATGACGGATTTTGAGAAAATGTCCGATATTTCATTTAAAAATTTCAAAATTTGCGTTGTTAACACACAACAAATAAGCATCAAACACTAGTATACCGTGGGTTTCAGCCAATGCCACCGTAGCGTGCTAGCTGTGGGCTGAGCCTATCAGCAGGGAGGTCCTCATTCGAGTCCCTCCCCTGGAGTGGTTTACTTTTTTCTATTAGTGCTCTCAAGCCGGTCATGACCCACATGCAGATTTAGAAACACCACCTCGCAAAGCCCATCTTAAGTCACCCGCAAAGCTAACTTCAGCAGCTGATAAAATGTCAACGACGGGAGATATCGACGTAATTTGCTGTTTATTTTACCTAGCAGTATGACCAACGCTCAACGCTCATATACCCCGTTGACTTTGTTTCCAACCACCCTGCATTTGTAGGTACAACTGTTGAAGTAAACATTCTGAATTATTTATCGCAGTGCGTGAGACAGCACAAATTCATCAACATGAGGATTTCTCATAGTATTTAAGTAACTAGAAATACATATACAACAAGAAACGTTTGTCAATAAATAAAGAACTAAAACATTATAAGACTGCAGTCCAACTTGAAATAACTTATGAAAATGATGCATTATTTAAACTAAGGCAAAAGAATAACATAGACAGAGTTTTAAGAATAGAAAAAAAAAACAGAAGTACATGCATTAATAAGAATTACCAAAAACAAGGAGAATGGCGCATCATCCCAAATGCAGCAGTATATTAGGAAATAGAACCTATAACGAATTTCATAAGAAAGAGGAGAAGACCTGCACGGCGTGATGAGAATGAAATGATGATGAAGACGACATGTAGCCTACACCCAGCCCCCATGCCAGCCAAATTAACTAATCATGGTTAAAATGTCGGGAATTGAACCCGGGACCCCTGTGACCAAAGGCCAGCACACTAACCATTTAGCCATGGAGCCGGAATGACATTAGTAGACGAATAAGCTTGAGCGGAGCGTGTAAAATTAGGTTGGATCATAAAATGAAAGCAATTTTGCAATTCAAGAGGACAAATTGGTACAAATCGTCGTTCACAGGAAGACGATTCAGCAACTAGAATAACTTATCAAATGAAATGTTCGACCGTTTTCTAAGTTCTTTGAAAATATAAGAAAAGGCTAGGTAAACAATTGATAAGGAATGTACCACCTGGACGACAGCCCTAAAGCAAGATTTCTCCTTCTGAAGCACAATCTGAGGACTGGAATTAGACATGTACAACTTCCGGCTGGTCATAACAAGAACTGCAGTGTCTGGAGACAACTTAACCGTTTAAGAACTGGTGTCCGCGGATCTAAATCTGCTCTCAAACAGCGGGGCTTCAACACAGAAAACACGAAGTGCATTTTTGGTGAAGATCATACTGTCAGACATTTGTTTCAGGGCTTTTTATGGCAATTTTCGTATTGGGAGTAGGACTTATTGCTTGTCAGCGATAATGCCATAAGTGTAGCACAGTTGTAGACAAAAAATCATCTCATGTGTAAATTTGGTCAGTGCTCCCCTACATTGTGTTATATGTATTTGGATGTATAATGTAGTAGGTTCCTGATACGAATGAATGCATGCCAAGCATGCAAAACTCTACTTAGGTGACACTGTTATTTCTGCGCTATAAAGAAACTGAATTTTACTAAGTTTAAGCTAACGAAAAGTGCCCCCTCTTAAATTAAATTTTGATGTAAAATCTTATGTGAAAACCTTTCTTGGCCTACTTGTATACCTCTTAAAGGTACACTTAATTTTGAGAAATGATTCTTGGTTAACCACGTTTCGACCATGCTTGAATTCATCATAAACAGCAAGTTTGCAACATATATGCCAAACAAAATATAGTTAATATCTCTAGTTTTGTTGCAGATACGTTAATTTGACTATGAAAAAATTTCGGAAGCCATCCTCAAAACCCACCGGATACACTTATCACAAAATGTCAAATTTTGGAAATATAATAATTTCGTGTGGCTATTTCTAGCCGAGTGCAGCCCTTGTAAGGCAGACCCTCCGATGAGGGTGGGCGGCATCTGCCAGTGTAGGTAACTGCGTGTTATTGTGGTGGAGGATACTTTTGTGTGTGGTGTGTTAGTTGCAGGGATGTTGGGGACAGCACAAACACCCACCCCCCGGGCCAATGGAATTAACCATTGAAGGTTAAAATCCCCGACTCGGCTGGGAATTGAACCCGGGACCCTCTGAACCGATGACCAGTACGCTGACCATTCAGCCAGCGAGTCGGACATTTTGGAAATGAGTTGAATTCTATTAAGACGGCAGCATAAATCTTAAGTACTATTGTCAATAGATTACGATCTTGAACGAACGTATTATTGTTCTTCTTAACCCTGTAATCAACAAACGGCGTATTCCCCCAGGCTACATTTCTGTAAATACAATCGGTACGAGTTTTAACACTTGTGGCTTGGTAACTTCGTTTTTGTGCTCTTCAGGTTGCAAAATACAATAGGTATCGTACTTCCTGCATATTATTAGTAACACTGTTTAGATAAACATCTGGATGAGTCATATTTCCCAGCTTGGAATGTTACGTTGTGTTTCCTTACTAGGTACTTCTTTTCCTTCTACCATTGTAGATCCTATTTCGACCATTGCTAAAAGTATCTTTGAATAACATGCCGAGGTCCAATCATGTGAGTAAATAATTATATTATTTGTACATATAACGAAACGCGATACATTGATTTGCAATATTATGTTCTATCAAGCTTTATTTACCGCATATATATTTTCAAAAACAATTGAATGGGATCTTAATGATGACGAGACCCTTCAGGTTGTCTTTAATAGAAATAGTGAAACTGTCTAACACTACTAAATTCACTAGTGCTCCCTAGTAATTACACTGCCATTACTCATGTTCACTGAAAGCATCACTGTCCTAAGCTAACAGCTCTTTTCTACTGAGGAATGAATTTGGGATTAACCATTTCAGAGAACGTAAATAAGACTGATTATCGCACTAGTAGAATTAAAAATAATATTTTCACGGCTACTCCACTAATTCTTTTTTCCACTACTAACCATAAAATGAATAAATAAATATCAAAACTACATTCGAGTTTATTTAACTCGAATGTAAGGAATGCAGAGAAAAGAGAATTAACTCCTAATTCAAATTAAACAATAATGTAGCCTATGCCCAACTGGGCCGAATCTTAAGTTCATAACAACATCTACTTTTTCAGTGGTTCCCGAGTTGCAATGACTGTAGAATTCGGGGAAACAATAACAGACCAAAAAAACATACATGTTATTTTAGGATTGAAAAGAACTTCAAAAAATATAAACGCACATCAATCATGACACTACAAACATTATCAATCCTTCACAACTTGTATCAAAAATATGGGAAGCAATTTTTCTTGGTTTTTTAATGTATTTCTGTGATGAAAGCAAATTCCTCAAGTCGCTTAATCCATCTCTAATCAATGGTGGTTATTTTACCAAGCATTCCATGATCCAGTGGTGCAGTATCAAAATATCCGAGTCTCAAAATATCCGAGGAATGTAGATAGCTGAATAGGAGACAGGCGTTTAAAAACAAACGATTCTTAAGTTTACTAGCTGGGTGCCGTACTTTGCTACCTCGACAAAGGAAGCTCGAACATCCGATTTTCAAATAACCAGGATGGATGTGAATCTCGAAAATTCGAAGGGAAGAAATTAATTTTACGTTTTAGGCGAAAGAATCAAAAGAGCTACAGCTAACTACGTGAAAACTGGAGACATCGATATTTTTCGGGAGTAATCTCTCACGTCATCATAATGGACTTGTGGCAATATTCTGACAAAAATATTTTAAATATTTTCGTAGTAAAGTTTGGTGTCCGCTTCTGTATAGTAGTGGTTAGTGTAATTAGCTGCCACCCCTTCCCTCCAGAGGCTCGGGTTCGATTCACGGCTCTACCACGAAATTTGAAAAGTGATACGAGGGCTGGAGCGGGGTCCACTCAGCATCCGGAGGTCAATTGAGTAGAAAGGGTTCGATTCCCACCTCAGCCATCCTCGAAGTGGTTTTCCGTAGTTTCCCACTTCTCCCCCACTAAATGTCGGGACCGTACCTAACTGAAGGCCACGGCCTCTTCTTTCCCTCTTCCTTGTCTATCCCTTCCGATCCTCCCATCCACCCCACAAGCACAGCAGGTGAGGCCGCCTGGGCGAGGTAATGGTCCTTCTCCCTTGTTGTATCACCCGACCCAAAGTCTCACGCTCCAGGACACTACCCTTGAGGCCGTAAAGTTGGGATCCCTCGCTCAGTCCGAGGGAAAAACCAACCCTGGACAGTAAACGGGAATTATCGACGTTGTTCATAGCTGACAAAGTAATAGCTGCCTTTTAATAAAATGGGACCAGGCCTAGCTTTGATCGGATTCATGGCCTTTTTTTATATATATGTATAAATGCTATTTGTTCTGGGCGTCGACCTAGAAAGATCTTTTGCCCCTAATTGCACAATATGTTATGAATCTGCGTGTATTTGGAAATTGCTGAAGTGTAGAGTGTTGAAAGTGAGGAAAGGAACACCCAGTCCCCAGGCCAGGGATATTAATCATTTACAATTAAAAGCGCCTGACCCGGCCGGGAATCGTACCCGGGGCCGCCGGGTGACAGGCGGGTTTGTTACCTCCTACACCGCGGGGCCGGACGTCCCTGGGACTACTGGCCCCTGCCGTATATGTTTGTGAGAGGCTATACGGCGGGCAAGTCTCAAGATTGAGGTACCGTTTTGCAGAACAGGGCAAGTATTCCCGGCTGGTACTAACAATGAAACTTTTCGCACCTCTTTTATTACTTTATGCTTAACACTGTATACATGCAGGGTGTTTTCAATAGAGCACTATTGGAAATTCGGTTTTTTTGAGACTCATCGTCCAGGCTCGTTAAACCGTCCTCTGCAATTCGGATGTTTTGAGACTTGTTGTCCAGGGATCAAACACGCTCGTTTAACCTTCCCCTGGAATTTGGATGTTTTGAGACTTGTTGTCCAGGGATCAAACACGCTCGTTTAACCTTCCCCTGGAATTTGGATGTTTTGAGACTTGTTGTCCAGGGATCAAACACGCTCGTTTAACCTTCCCCTGGAATTTGGATGTTTTGAGACTCGTTGTCCAGGGAGCAAACAGGCTCGTTAAACCTTCCTCTGGAATTCGGATGTTTTGTGACTCGTCGTCCAGGCTCGTTAAACCGTCCTCTGGAATTCGGATGTTGTGAGACTCGTCATCCAGGCTCGTTAAACCGTCCTCTGTAATTCAGAAGTTTTGAGACTCGTCGTCGAGGCACGTTAAACTGACCTCTGAACGTCGACGAATGTTTTGATACTCGTTGTCCAGATAGCAAACAGGCTCGTTAAACGGTCCTCTGGAATTGCGATGTTTTGAGACTCGTCATCCAGGCTCGTTAAACTGTCCTCTGGAATTCGGATGTTTTGAGACTCGTTGTCCAGATAGCAAACGGGCTCGTTAAACTGTCCTCTGGAATTCGGATGTTTTGAGACTCGTTGTCCAGGTAGCAAACAGGCTCGTTAAATCGTCCTCTGGAGTTCGGATGTTTTGAGACTCATCATCCAGGCTCGTTAAACCGTTCTCTGGAATTCGGATGTCTTGAGACTCGTCGTCCAGGTAGCAAACATGCTCGTTAAACAGTCCTCTGGAATTCGGATGTTTTGAGACTCATCATCCAGGCTTGTTAAACCGTTCTTTGGAATTCGAATGTTGTGAGACTCGTCATACAGGCTCGTTAAACCGTCCTCTGGAATTCGGATGTTGTGAGACTCGTCATCCAGGCTCGTTAAACCGTCCTCTGTAATTCGGATGTTGTGAGATTCGTCGTCCAGGCTCGTTAAACCGTCCTCTGTAATTCGGATGTTGTGAGACTCGTCATCCAGGCTCGTTAAACCGTCCTCTGTAATTCGGATGTTGTGAGATTCGTCATACAGGCTCGTTAAATCGTCCTCTAGAATTCGGATGTTTTGAGACTCTGATATTTTGAGACGACACGGATCCAGCTTCCAAGCATTTAGTAGTCCGTGGAATGGCTCATTACGAGGGCTACGGGCAAATCTTTGGTCTAACGAGCGGATTTTCCCGAAACTCAAGTTTTCCATCTTAGAGGACAATTCAAAAGTACTTAACCCGTCCCCACACTTCGTCAGTGGCGAGTTACTTTTTACCGAAAATTGTACCACCAAACAATTCGTAACAAGTTAGCAGAAGCACAGTGCACTACTTGACATGGCATCTTGATACAGTACTGTATGCACCAAGTGCCACATTCCGGATATCTTGTGTCTGCTTCAGTATAACATGCTGAGCATTTTATGGCAACAACGCTCTTCAGGTAGCGTATTTCTCATTGGTGGCGCTATAAATAAGGTTTTTATTTGATATCGCAATGGCTTCATGTAAATAATATGGTTAGAGAAGGGGAAACATCTTCAAAGGGATTGGGCGAGCTACAAGTTTCCCGAGAGCTTAGGTGAGCCGAAGCAGTAGCGGGGATTGGGAATTAGAAGTACACGGGTTTGAGGAAGGGGGAAGGGGGTGTTGTATATACATCAAAACTTTGAAAAAAGCTACCAAGTGGTAAGTTTTTGATGTTCCCTAAGCGAATTTCGACAGAGAAATAAAGATTGACGGTGTACCAACTTTAGTGCTGTAATAATACTTTTCTGAGGTTTTGATTCAATACTTCTTCTTCTCCTTCTTTATCTGTTTATCCTTTTGGGTCAGTTTTTCCCTCGGACTCAGCGAAGGATCCCACCTCTACCACCTCAATGGCAGTGTCCTGGAGCTTCAGACTCTGGGCCAGGGGTACAACTGGGGAGGATGACCAGTACTTCTCCCAGGTGGCCTCACCTGCCATGCTGAACAGGGGCCTTGCGGGGGGATGCGAAGATTGGGAGGGATAGACAAATAAGAGGGAAGGAAGCGGCCGTGGCCTTAAGTTAGGTACCATCCCGGCATTTGCCTGGAGGAGGAGAAGTGGGAAACTACGGAAAACCATGTGACGATGGCTGAGGTGGGAATCGAACCCACCTCTACTCAGTTGACCTCCCGAGGTTGAGTGAACCCCGTTCCAGCTCTCGTACCATTTTTAAAAAGTTTCGTGGCAGAGCCGGGAATTGAACCCGGCCCTCCGAGGGTGGCAGCTAATCACACTAACCACTACACCACAGAAGCGGACTGATTCAATACTAAACGATAAATTTTTCACGTAAGGATTAATAATTGCACATGTTATACAATTAACCCGGTCCAGAAAGCCAACAATAACGGCCGAGAGAATTCATCGTGTTGACCACACGACACCTCGTAATCTGCAGACCTCCGGGCTGAGCATCGGTCACTTGGTAGGCCAAGGCCCTTCAAGGGCTGTAGTGCCATGGGGTTTGGTTTGGTTATACAATTAAACAGAAGTATGGCCTGATTATACGACTAAAAGTCATTTACTATTTGACTACACATTACGATACTAACAGAATCATACTTCAGTGTCCATGACTTTGGCAAAAAAAAATATACCCCTACCTCAGAGCACATGCAAAGTCTCCACTACTTGCTGTGGCGCTATCTTGTTGATTTTTTCCAGTAGTAATTTTCTTGTCCGCCTCTGTGGTGTAGTGGTTAGTGTGATTAGCTGCCACCCTCGGAGGCCCGGGTTCGATTCCCGGCTCTGCCACGAAATTTGAAAAGTGGTACGAGGGCTGGAACGGGGTCTACTCAACCTCGGGAGGTCAACTGAGTAGAGGTGGGTTCGATTCCCACCTCAGCCATCCTGGAAGTGGTTTTCCGTGGTTTCCCACTTCTCCTCCAGGCAAATGCCGGGATGGTACCTAACTTAAGGCCACGGCCGCTTCCTTCCCTCTTCCTTGTATATCCCTTCCAATCTTCCCATCCCCCACCAAGGCCCCTGTTCAGTATAGCAGGTGAGGCCGCCTGGGCGAGGTACTGATCATTCTCCCCAGTTGTATCCCCGATCCAATGTCTGAAGCTCCAGGACACTGCCCTTGAGGCGGTAGAGGTGGGATCCCTCGCTAAGTCCGAGGGAAAAGCCAACCCTGGACAATAAACAGATTAAGAAAGAAAGAAAGTAATTTTCTTAATAATTAAAGAAAACAAAGGAAAAAATTAGCCGATAAAACATTAGGGCTTAGACACATTGTCTTTTCAATAATTCATATAATTCCTAGATTCAGCCGACTAAAACTAAAACTAAAACTGAATAAAAATATAAAGTTTTCGTCACAAAGTGAGCCGTAGAAAGTGTGTTAACGAGTCGCGTGCATTGCAGTAACAATATGATATTGTGAACGAGGATTCAGTTTCATTAACGGGATAATAATGTTATTTGCTTCACGTCACAATCATTACATTGTTGAGAACATTAAAATGTTACCGGACTGGTCCAGAAATGAACCTGCCAAGTTGGGGTCAGAAGACCGTAGCCACTCGGCTCAGCTCATTAACAGGAAGCAGGGGCTTCATCTGGGCATCACTACATTAGGAGATAACCACCCGTAGATAAAAAGAAATGCCAGTTGGCATAATAAACAATGAAGCATTGCAATTCATTTTGATTTAAGCTAATTGTCGACAAAATAAATTGACTCCTGTGCCCTGGCTAGTGGGAAATACCAAAAAGTTTGGAGGGCTGTATTCAAGGAGCATATCCTCAGGCGGCCATGAGCTCGAACCTTCATCAGCTTCAAAACAGCTACAGTTCCGTTTCAGGTACTAGCACGATTCTACATTAAATCTTTTTTACACGCAGAGAGAGTCCCGTCATATTTCTCTAACTGAACCAAAAGAGTCAACGTTGTATTTTATAGGTTCTTTGTTTGCTATTTGTTTTACGTCGTACCAACACAGATAGGTCTTATGGCGACGATGGGATAGGAAAAGGCCTAGGATTGAGAAGGAAGCGGTCGTGGCCTTAATTAAGGTACAGCCCCAGAATTTGCCTGGTGTGAAAATGGGAAACAACGGAAAAGCATCTTCAGGGCTGCCGACAGTGGGATTCGTACCCACTACCTCCCGGATGCAAGCTCACAGCTGCGTGCTCCTAACCGCACGGCCAACTCGCCCGGTGTATTGTATAGGAATGTCAAGGAATCCATAATAATAATAAAAAGAAGAGATAGAGAGATACCCAGCCAAATCTACGGCACGCAGAGATCTGAAATTTCTGTCATAGCTGGGCACAGCATGGCTGTGTCGATGAGCAATTCTTGTTCCAAGAAACGTCAACGACATCAACAAGCAACTTTTACAATAATAATGTTATTTTGCTTTACGTCCCACTAACTACCTTTACGGTCTACGGAGACGCCGAGGTGCCGGAATTTAGTCCCGCATGAGTTCTTTTACGTGCCAGTAAATCTACTACCGACACGAGACTGTCGTATTTGAGCACCTTCAAATACCACCGGACAGAGCCAGGATCGAGCCTGCCAAGTTGGGGTTAGAAGTCCAGCGCCTTAACCGTCTGAGCCACTCAGCCCGGCCAACTTTTACTAGAATTGCTGAGTGTTATACAAGTTCACAAATGTATCGACATGACATGTCATACAGATGAGGCTGTCAACTACACGACAGAGCTTCCAGGAGCGGACAACTATGGCACCGATTATCCTTCTCAGGTATATTAATCGTTTTTGCCTCTGCAACGGAACACGACTCTCAATCAAGAACCTGCTGTCGAATATTACGGAATCAACCATCGTGACTGGACATGCCGTGGGCGTAGTAGTATTAATTCTTCGGATTCAAATAATCCCTTCGGATATGCCGTTTCAATTTAAATGTCTGCAGTTCCCCGTTTGCTTGAGTTTCGCTATGTACTAAGACAATCCCTTAATGTAGGACTGTCCTCGTGAAAGGTGCTTCTTCCATGGTCAACTGTACGTGGGTTGTTCGAATGTTCGAAAGGCAAACATACTACACGTTTTAGCTTCAAATGAAAGGTCATTTAAGGTAGTTTATCATAAAGCTCTACAAGGAAAAAATAATTTGCTTCTTATATAATATGCACATTGAATCTTAAACTTAGACACTACAGTACAACACCATAGAAATAACATCTGTACTCTAGCGTCAGAACGCGTAATCTTGACCCGGAAAGGACAACTCAGAAAACTGGAACTGAAATAGCGGAAGATCCTCGGAAGGATTATGGGTACCATTGAAGATGGAGATGGGTACAGAATCAGGCACAACAAGGAACTGTACAGTAAAATAGAGAGCATTACAACAGGTATGAGGAAGAGAATACTAATGTTCTGTGGTCACGTAGTCAGGATGGACAGCCAGAGACTCACTTCAAGATCTTCAACATTGTATCTAGAGGGAAAGCAACAAATGCCAAATGGGCGAAATTAGTTCGGAAAGACCTACAGTACATAAACATTGATCACATTGACATTTACAACCGAGATAAGTTCAGAAAGTTAATCAAGACCTCTGACTCTCTCCAGTCATTAACAGCTAAATCACTGCGTCCAGGAGTAGGAGTGAAATAGACTCAAGAAAGGAAAGATATCCATAGCGCTAGAATGAAGGAATGCTGGGCTAAGAGGAAGAAAAGAGCCCACGTGCGTGAAGAACCACGCGGTCCATTGCAGGCCTAAACGAATAATAATAATGATAATAATAATAATAATAATAATAATAATAATAATAATAATAATAATAATAATAATAATGCACCAACAATTGCAAACGGTTAACACTAGCACGCGACGTAGGTGGCTGAAGTTTCACGGACACCTTCTGAGAATGGACAACAGCAGACTTACGAAGAAGATCTTCTCACTCATCAAAAGTTACAAGACTGGAGGCTAAATGGAGTAAAAAAAGAAAAAAAGACTCAACTTCCCCTGGGATTTCTGATACTGATGTCTCACACCGTCCCATTTAAAAAAAATGGTAAACTCATAGTCTCCTCTACCAAACATTGTAAAAACCCGCAAAAAATAATACCGCAATCCTCTTTCACAGGAAAGAAAGGAAAAGCTAATAACATGGCTCAAGAGATGTTGGGAACAAAAGCGAGCATCCAAAAAGAACTAGTCATAAGCGCTTCCTATTGGGCTTAAATCATTAATAATGGCCTTTTGTATTATTTCAATATTATTTTTACCATCCACCAACCGGCTATTTCAAGCATTCTGGGTAACGATATAATTAAAAATAAAATAAGTTTATGCACAAGTTACGTGTGTTAATAAATATGATTTCAATTTTGCCTTACAAATGGCTTTAACACATCTAAGTGTTGCATTAATAAACCGCGGCTGAAGCCGCTAGAACTTGCAAGATATTTATTAATAATTCGAATTAAAAATCAACCAATTCGTGCTGTATTTTTTTTTTTTTGTTATTTGCTTTACGTCGCACCGACACAGATAGGTCTTATGGCGACGATGGGAAAGGAAGGGGCTAGGAGTGGGAAGGAAGCGGCCGTGGCCTTAATTAAGGTACAGCCCCAGCATTTGCCTGGTGTGAAAATAGGAAACCACGGAAAACCATCTTCAGGACTGCCGACAGTGGGGTTCGAACCCACAATCTCCCGAATACTGGATACTGGCCACACTTAAGCGACTGCAGCTATCGAGCTCGGTTGCTGCATTAATAAACTTCATGGGAATGTGTGCGTTGTAATTACTTGAACTGAATGTTTAAGATATGATAAAGAGTTCTGTCAACAAGAACATAGATGTCTCCTGAGATATCCTACGTCCGACTCGTTGGCTGAACGGTCAGCGTACTAGCCTTCGGTTCAGAGGGTCGCGTGTTCGATTCCCGGCCGGGTCGAGGATTTTAACCTTAACTTGTTGATTCCTACGGCACGGGGGCTGGGTGTATGTGTTGTCTCCATCATCATTTCATCCTCATCTCGACGCGCAGGTCGCCTACGGGAGTCAAATAGAAAGACCTGCACCTGGCGAGCCGAGCCCGTCCTGGGATATCCCGGCACTAAAAGCCATACGGCATTTCATTTCATCATATCCTTCCTTCTGTCACGATATTTCTCACAAAACTTAGCAGCATTTTTCCCTTCCGGTTCTTTCCTGATCTTCCATTCTACGTCTATTCTCTTTTATTTAAGTGAAAGTTTCTTTGTTTATACAACTGTGTAAAATATAGTGTTGAACATTTTTTGTGTATATTTGTGTCCTTTGTAAACGTTTGTATATTTGTGACTTTATATTACCAACTATTTTTCATATTACGGATGTTTGTAATTCGGGGCTATTCTATTGTTGATATTAAATAAATAAATAAATAAATAAATAAATAAATAAATAAATATTTTGGATATCTACCATTACAGAGGTGCTAAATGCCCAATTTATGAACAGTAATGTATTAATAAAATACTATCTCAGGGGAACGATTTAAGTTATTTATTATTTAGAGGAAAAACTGACAATTTATAATAAATATTTGACAACAGACTGGGAGAAATATTGAAATTAACACTCTCAAAAATTAAACATAAACGTAATTTATAAAACGTGCTAAGTTCTGCAAACAATCCATACGTGCAAATTTCCATCCATTGCTTACAGATCTGCTGCTAATATTATTTATGTTCATACTTGGAGAAAAAGGGAATAATTGCTTTCAGTTTGACTTTTTTTCTTTTTCATCTGTGAAACTACACGTAGATGAGCTAGCGTCCAACATTGATGACTGTATTTCGTTCACGTGTTCCCTATTTTTTTAGAACTGACACATTGTGGCCACACTCATTTAACTGTAGGTTTCCTTCACACGGACATGTGGTAACTGTAACGAATCATAAGTGATGTTAATAGTTTTGGAAATATTAAGATTGTTTGTATTTATGAATTTATCTGCCACACATTGGATTGACTTTTAAACCAAACCAAACCAAACCAAACCCCATAGCACTACAACCCTTGAAGGGCCTTGGCCTAACAAGCGACCGCTGCTCAGCCCGAAGGCCTGCAAATTACGAGGTGTCATGTGGTCAGCACGACGAATCCTCTCGGCCGTTATTCTTGGCATTCTAGACCGGGGCCGCTATTTCACCGCAGTTAGCTCCTCAATTCTAATCACGTAGGCTGAGTGGACCTCAAACCAGCCCTCAGGTCTAGGTAAAAATCCCTGACCTGGCCGAGAATCGAACCCGGGGCCTCCGGGTAAGAGGCAGGCACGCTACCACTCCACCACGGGGGCCAGCGGATTGACTTTTAAGTCAGTATAAAATAACACACAATATAATAAAAACTCTTCTGTAAAAACCTTTCGATTAATAACACAAACAAGCAACAACACTGTTTACATGAAATGGAGGGAGATTAAAACATATGAATGGTTCATTGCACCCTTCTTATGAAACAGCTTGTGGTCTTAGCACCACCGCCTTCTCTCGTTGATCTTGATAACGCCCTAGAATCTTCTTTGGAATTAGCCCAGATGATATGTCATGCTCCTTGGCTCTTTCCACTATTGTGGTGAAAAATCGATTTCTTTTTTAATTTGGCAATGTACACCTTTGTAACATTAAGTATCCTATTTTAATTTCCCCCCGCTTGGTATAACATAAGTACTGGAAATCTTGATAACATGAGGGTTAATAACAAGTTCGTACCTGAGGTTGAACCATTATTGCTCTTGGCATGAAGCCTTCAAAATATTTAGATGATGAGACTTCTAAAGCAGGCACTTGCATTCAGCTGCCATAGCTGTTTACGACGCTTGGTGAAAAAAAGAAAGAAAGAAGAGTTGGAAAGCTTGGTGATGTGAGGGTTAATAACAAATTCTTACCTGAATTTGAAGCGTTGCTCTTGGAGTGAAGACGCCTTCAAAATAAATAGATGATAAGACTTTTAAGGCAAGAACATGTCTTCACCTGTCATAGCTGTTTATGTGATAACCGGCACGAAATATTCACTTCACACGTTACACTGAATGTCAAAAATTCTTTAATATCGAATTCACTTTTAATATACAGATATTAACGGAAAATAAACTTCACTTCCGAACTCGATAACACATGAAATAGACTATCAATGAGGGAGCACACGTATTACCTACTCTGCGGATTGTTTCACATAATACGAACACCATCAATATATAGTTTCAGTTTATGGATTTACCAGTTCATAGAATTTGAATATAGCTAAGCCACTTCATACCCGCTTAGTCTCTGCTTTATGGGAGTTTAAACGCGGACACGCCCACCTGTAGAGTGCAATAACGTGCACAGGTTTCGTAAATGAAGTAATGTTTGCGTTTTGATGTATCGAAACACAACTACAAGACATTTATATCTACGTGCGGAAGATTTTACACTCAAACATATAGACTGAAATAAAGTCTGGTTTATTGCCTTCCCGCTTACATCAATACAATCAACTATAAAGGTGTATTGCGCCTTTGGCATTGAAATATTTTTCTTACGTTTCAATATATATTTAACGCACCCATAATTCTCTGTTAATAAAATTAGATACTGTACTCTTCCCTCTAAATAATAGAACGGAATGAATATATTCAATTCGACATTAAGATTATATCAGTCATAAGCTCACTATAATTTCAGGGATAATTGTTTTTGTCATTTTAGTGAAGAAGTATCTAGGTAGGGCACTTTTTAAATGCCACCCGTGATGGTGTATCACGAATAGTGAGTCACTTCCTTACTTAAAAATATGAATTTATCAGTATATTTAGCACGTAACCTCCACTATACCCCGTAAATTTATCGATGTCGCTCGTATACGGCAAGTGCACTAAACCATTCGCAACTCTGGAACACTGATATAATTGAACTGGCGCGCCACGTGATGCAACCAAATTAAGGGAGCAAGCAACATAATGAGACAATTACAAGTCATTTAAGTTTGTTGTCCTTTTAAATGAACGTCAATTTATGAGAGTGTTTTCCTGGGAAGGGTCGACTGTATGAGGGGAGGTCACTTCATGGGAGATAAACACCTGTTATCACCTGCACACACGATAAAACGTGGGAACGATAATGAAGTTTTGTTCATATATTGTCTGACTGTCGCACGTATCCTAATCTATTTCGCCAATAAAAAAAGTCTACTTCCGAGGTACGGTATATTTCACACTAACTGAACTTAGGTAACTTGTTTCTAAGATTTTTTCACATCGTCTTAACGCACACAAATAGAAAAGTTAGTGTCGACACATTTCCTAGGTTAATAATTATGTTCACACTTGCTAGTGTTACGTGAAGGTGAGAGCTTGCGTACGTGACGCCTGGCAGGGGAGGACGCTACAGTGAGACCCGATCAACAAGCGACTCGCGCTACGGACGGTCGAGATGTGCGCCGTCCGCCGCCAGGTCGCGCGCTATATAGCGGCGCATCTGCGCCCTGAACATGCGTGCGAGGGAAGTCCAGCTATCAACTCAATCAAACCCCGGCCAACTTTATAAATAATTGTGATATCTCAGTAGCCCTTGATAAGGCAAGACATCGACAGAACTCACACCGAGTGAGTTAGCCGGGCAATTAGGGTTGCTATCTGTGACTTTTGGGAGGGGGTCTATACCTTAATGAAGGTGACAGTCGCTATCTTCCCAGTCCGAACTCTTTCCAACCCTTGTGTCGCCAAAAACCTTCGATGTGTTAGTGCCACGTTAAACACTAACAAAATAAAAGTAAGTAAATAAACTAAATATAGTTAAATGTTTTGACATTTTTATCTAAAATAAAACCGAGACCTAGTGTTTACAGTGTGCTATTCCTTCTGATATGGGCTACAGCTGCTTACCTACCTTACTTACGTAACACGACCGAGCGTATTGTTAGAATATTACATAGATACAATGTACGAACTGTATTAGGAACTTCAATTAAGCGGAGGTGGACGATATTACAGGGAAAAGTGACATAAAAATAGGTAATATTTTAACTAGAATATCTTACTTCATTTTTGCAATATAAATTTAAAACTTTCAGAAGCAAATTTGTACTTTTCCTTAACTGTTAGTATCCCGAAAGTTTTTAATACTACTAGGAAACAGAGTTATTCTATATTTTATTTAAATATTGAGCAATATAATTTTTAGTTTGCCTGCTGCCATTTCTTGATGGATACAGTACTTTTGTATCCATCCCTTGGCACATGCCAGAGTGAAGTGTAGCTTTCAGCGAAGTCCCAGTCAACATCCATGGCTGTGACAATATGGAAGCTGCTGGGGTATGGGTAGTGTTGAGTAATGACATTCGGAACACGACTAGTGCATCTGAGTGTTATGAAAGGTGTTGCTCATAGGGTCAGTCGTGCTGCAATAGCACTTTCTGACCCAGTGAGGAAAGCAATGGCAAACTACCTCACTCCTCGTCTTGCCCAGTACGCCTCATTTTGGTGCTGCCATTGGTTTTTGCGGTTTCCTTATAACCGCATAACCTTTGGTGGTGCTATTTGAGGATCCAACCAGCCTCTGGGCTGATGACCTAACAGACAGACATAATTTTTAGTATTCCTCCCAAATTTCAGGTGCACTTTTTTAATGCTATTATTCGGGGCGTCGACCTAAGAAGATATTTTGTCCGTACTTTGCACAATTTGTTATGAACCTGCGTGTATCTGGAAATTGCGGAACTGTAAAGTGTTGAATGTTAGGGAAGGGACATTAAGGACGACACAAAAACCCAGTCTGCAGGCCAGGGATATTAATCATGTACAATTGAAAACCACTGACCCGGCCGGGAATCGAACCCGGAGGTGCCGGGTGACAGGCGGACGCGTTGCGCCCTACATCACGGGGCCAGACTCAGGTGCACTTTACTAATGAACTATTAAATATACAGAGGTGAAATTAAACATTCTATTTATGTGTACTCTCATCTGTAAGGTAGACTTAAAAAATACAAGAAATTTATTCCTTAGTGACCAACAGGGTCCGCCTCTGTGGTGTAGTGGTTAGTGAGAACCCACAACCTCCCGATGTCGGGTCTCAACCGACGGTTCGGTCACGGATCCCACTGGTGTCCGGTTGGCCATTTTTGTTCTGTACTTAACATCTCTTCAACACGTACTAAATGTACGTAACACGACCTAATAGTTTGAAAGTCGGTTTCGATTACGGTCAGTCTATAGTGGAGATGTATGTATGTATATAAAATACATATACTTAGTATGGATTTTATGGGGTGTAAGCTGTCTATTTCATATTTTGGGACATTTTTTAAGGTTTTAAAGGAAAATGCATACTTTAATTTGGTTGATGTGTTCTTTTTTATCTTTTCGTTCATCAGTGAAATGGTAAGTTTTGAATACCATAGGGTGGGTTTGTATGTTTGGTTGGTTGTAGAAAGCTTCAAAATTTAAAATCAAGAGAAAATGTATTTATGAATTACAATAGCAATTATAATTCCAGAGCATAGTCAGGAAAGTAGTACAACTAATATTTGAAACAGTTTTCAGAAATACACTTTTCAAATACGTTTCATTTATTCTATTGGTTTCTATCCATATCTTTTGTAGCACAGTCTTTTGATCAAATGTCACATATGAGAATTTTTTTTTGCGGTTTTGTCACTTGTACCACTTTTTTTACGCAGTCGAAATTTATTTACAAGAAAATTCATCTAATTGACATTAATATATCAGCAGCTACAGAGCAATGAAATCTACGAATTCATAAAATTAATTCAATATATTTTAATAATAATGTTATTGGCTTTACTTCACACTCACTACTTTTGCTGTTTTCGGAGACGCCGAGGTGCCGGAATTTAGTCCCTCAGGAGTTCCTTAAGGTGCTAGTAAATATACCGACACGAGGCTCACGTATTTCAGCACCTCCAAATACTACCGGACTGAGCCAGGATCGACCCTGCCAACTTGGATTCTAAAGGATAGTCTCAAACATCTGAGCTACTCAGCCCAGCTAAATATATTTTCTTAATAAAAACAGTTTCTCTTTACAATATTTTTTACTCTGTCACTGTATGACGAGATACTTAATACTAATTAATTTCAGTATTACTTCTTCTTCCTACCCCTGTTTAGTAGCGAGTGCAAACTCTGTCACATACATGGAGGGATATAGTCCCTATTACGTGTTTCTGTGTGGCGTGTTGTCTGAATATGAAGATATAAGCTTTGGTACAAACACAAAACTCCACTTCTCGAGCCAGAAGAATTATTCAGAAGCGATAAATATCCCCGACCCGGCCGGAAATCGGATCCGGGACTCTCTGGACCGGAGGTCTCAACGGCGACCATTGAGCTGAGGAGTCGGACTAATTCATGTCATTATTAAACTAACAGTAATTAACTCCTCTGACGACGGTGAAGTCAGGAAGGGCATCTGGTCTTAAATAGAGATAAGTCTCACTTCATATCGGACAACGTAGAGAAAGGGGATAAGAGTTAAAACATACATTAACTGTAATATAGGTAGAAGCATATTTTTAAAATAACATGGCGCAACAGCCCAGAAATGACATGACCTACCAAGCGACCGTTGCTCAGCACGAAGGCCTGCAGATTACGAGGTGTCGTGTGGTCAGCACGACGAAACCTCTCGGCCTTTATTCTTGGCTTTCTTGACCTGGGCCGCCATCTCACCGTCAGATAGTTCCTCAATTGTAATCGCGTTGGCTGAGTGGACGTCGAATTAGCCCTCAGACAAAGGTTAAATTCCCTGGCCTGGCCGGGAATCGAAGCCGGGCCTCCGGGGAGGGGGCTTTTTTTGCTAGTTGCTTTACGTCGCATCGACACAGATAGGTCTTATGGCGACCATGGGAGAGAAAAGGGCTAGGAGTTGGAAGGAAGCAGCCGTGCCCTTATTTAAGGTACAGCCCCAGCAATTGCCTGGTGTGAAAATGGGAAACCACGGAAAACAATCTTCAGGGCTGCCGCCAGTGGAGTTCGAACCCACTATCTTCCGGATGCAAGCTCAAATCTGCGCGTCCCTGACCGCACGGCCAACTCGGCTGGTCGGGGAAGATGCAGGCACGCTACCCCTTCTCCACGGGGCCGGCAGAAGCACATTTTAAGTGCTTAAAATTATTGTTTTAGTGATTTGGAGTTGTATTCCAGATACGTAAAACTATGCTATTTGAAAGTTAATAGACCCTTTTTGAAGTTAAAAATGATCATTCTTATTGCCCTAAAATCGATGTGTAATTTTTTAATGAAAGCTACTCATCTGGACTTACTTTAGTAATAAACAGCCATATCTAATATCTTCCTAACATGGCAAGATGATGATGATAATGATATGATGATGATAATAATAACAATAGTAATAAATTGGCCTCTGCTACCGTTCAAGGCAATTTTATTGTTCCCTATTTACACTGCCTGGGTGTCAATTTGAACATGACAATTTACTCAACCAGATGGCAGGAAAGCTAGAATTGTCTAGGGCGATCTGGGTCTGAGTTTTAATTAATTTTGTCGAGTAAAAATGCTACTTGTGTCATCTTTTACATGCAGAATCATGCAACATAGAATTATGATTAAAATCCCGACTAACTCGGCCAGGTTTGAACTCACGATCTTCAGATCTTGAGGCCGTCACTTCACACAGGAAGCTTATGTTCAATGTTGATTAAAAAGAGTTGATGGAATTTTTAAGCAGTGGAGAATTGAAGCTATTATTAAAGAAAACATCAGAATTTATTATACAACACTCTGGCGGAAAACTAAATCACATAGGAATGTTCTTCATTGCATCCAGAAGTTTTAAGTTTGACATGAAATCTATCTCTCTTTCAAAGTAAATTAAATTTTGGCGCAGTTATTAATTAGTCAGAATAATTGAGCATCTAATATTGGAATCAGAAGCTCTTCATGATCATCGTTGCCGTTAATGGAGAGGAGGTACGGTCGTGATATCCAGAAAATTGAGCAGATTATATGACTCGGAGGACCTTGGCGCAGTCGTGATATCTGGTGACTGAAGCAGATTAAACCGCTGTTAATCACTTTTAATAGTTTCCCTTATTCACGCTGATCATTCCCTATACAGCCTTTATTCGGGATTATGAGCAAATATCAATTGAATTATTACCGGAAATATGTTGAAAGGTTAAACACACACAATCAAACTCAGTGATATGCGATGTATTTGTTATGTGCTGTAGTATTACTGACGTAGATACGTTTAAACCAAATGCCACGGCACTTAACGCCCTTGAAAGGGCCTTGGCCTGCCCAGCGACTGCCGCTCAGCCCGAAGGCCTGCAGATTACGAGGGGACGTGTGGTCAGCACGACGCATCCTCCCTGCCTTATTCTGGGCTTTCGAGACCGGGGCCGCCATCTCACCGTCAGATAGATCCTCAATTCTAATCACGTAGGCTGAGGGGACCTCGAACCAGAGAAAAATCCCTGACCTGGCCGGGAATCGAAGCCGGGGCCTCCGGGCGAGAGGCAGGCACGCTACCCCTACACCACGAGGCCGGCGTAGATACGTTTATATTTGCATTATTTATAGGTTCAAATCTCGTCGATGGCAAGGAAATTCTACATGTTGGAGTGCTTATATATCGACGTCTCTAAGTATTAACACCGTAACTTCAAATTGTTAAATGTACAGGTCAAGCAAAGGAAGATTGAATAAACACTGTAGATAGTCTGTAAGCATTGGTTCTAATAAATTTTTAAAATGGATTTTGCGGAAATAACGTTGTTTTTGTCTGGAAATATATGTAAATATTCAGATTATAAGTAGCGCTATATCGGCTTCCTGTATGATGAAAACACTGTCAGATGTCGAATAACACTTTTTCTCACAAGAACACGCTTATTCATCAGCGCTTGATACATCACTGTAACTGTTCTGGTGTACCAGTTTGTCCTGAAACCAAGCTTTGATAATCGTAATCTGTTTACCCTCCAGGGTCGGTTTTTCCCTCGGACTCTGCGAGAGATCCCATCTCTACCACCTCATGGGCAGTGTCCTGGAGCTTGAGACTCTGGGTCGGGGGATACAGCTGGGGAGGATGACCAATACCTCGCCCAGGAGGCCTCACCTGCTATGCTGAACAGGGGTCTTGTGGAGGATGGGAAAATAGGAGGGGATAGACAAGGAAGAGGGAAGGAAGCGGCCGTGGCCTTAAGTTAGGTACCATCCCGGCATTTGCCTGGAAGAGAAGTGGGAAACCACGGAAAACCACTTCCAGGATGGCTGAGGTGGAAATCGAACCCACCTCTACTCAGTTGACCTCCCGAGGCTGAGTGGACCCTGTTCCAGCCCGGGCCTCCGGGGGTGGCAGCTAATCACACTAACCACTACACCATGGAGGCGGACAGCTTTGATAAAAGTAATGAAAAGTAGTAGAAATGCATTTGCTATCGCATAAGGACAACAGGTCCTTCAACGCCTGCTCATTTATGGCTAGGAAACCATGATTTACCTGCTCAAGAATATCACAGGATGATGGCTCCCTATCTCTAAATCTCTTCCGAACAAAAATACATTTTACTTCTTCCTCGTAAATTTACTTGAAGTTCTCTTCATATGGTCTACTTTCTAAGACAGAAATTTGACATACTTTACTCCACATCATCTTATTTTTATTGGTGTTAGATTTTGACAGAGCTGTGAGAGACCTAAATAGGAACAAGACACTTGGAATTGATGACTTTCCCTCTGAATTACTGACTGCCTTAGGAGAAACCAGAATGGCAAGATTATTCCATCTGGTGTGTAAGATGTATGAGACAGGAGAAGTGCCCTACGATTTTCGGCAGAATGTTGTTATACCTATTCTCAAGAAAGCTGGTGCTGACAAGTGTGACAACTACCGCACCATTAGTTTAGTATCTCATGCCTGCAAAATATTAATCCGTATTATTTACAGAAGAATGGAAAAACAAGCTGAGTTGGGAGAAGATCAATTTGGCTTCAGAAGAAATGTAGGAACACGTGAAGCAATCCTGACTTTACGTTTGATCTTAGAGCTATTTAAGATTTTGAATGTGATTGGGATCAGACATCGAGAACGAATAATTATATACAATCCGTATAAAAATCAGTCTGCAGCGATAAGAATCGAGGGCTCTGAAAAAGAAGCAGCAATCTGGAAAGAAGTGGGGCAAAGCTGCAGTTTGTCCCCACTCCTTTTCAATGTTTATATCGAACAGACAGTCAAGGAAATCAAAGAGGAATTCGGAAATGGGATCACAATCCAGCGAGAGGAAATCAAAACCTTGAGATCTGCCGATGATAGTGTTATTTTATCTGAATCTACAGAAGATCTTGAGAAGTTGCTGAATGGTATGGACGAAGTCTTGGGTAAGGAGTACAAGATGAAAATAAAGAAGTCCAAAACAAAAGTAATGGAGTGCAGTCGAACGAAAACAGGTGATGCAGGTAATATTAGATTAGGACATGAAGTCTTACAGGAATTAGATGAATATTGTTACTTGGGTAGTAAAATAACTAACGATGGCAGAAGTAAGGAGGACATAAATGCAGATTAGCACAAGCAAGGAAGAGCTTTCTTCACAAAAGAAAATGCTCACTTCAAACATTGATATAGAAATTAAGAAAGAAGTTTTGAAGACTTGCGTGTGGAGCGTGGCATTGTATGGAAGTGAAACATGAACGATAACTAGCTCAGAAAGAAGGAGAATAGAAGCTTTTGAAATGTGGTGTTACAGAGGAATGTTGAAGGTGAGATGAATAGATCGAATCACGAATGAAGATATACTGACTCGAATTGGTGAGAGGAGGTCGATTTGGATAAATTTGGCGGGAAGAAAGTATAGAGTGATAGGACACATCTTAAGACACCCAGGACTTGTTCAGTTGGTTTTTGAAAGACGTGTAGGCGTTAGGAATGGAAGCGGTAGACCAAGGTATGAATATGACAAGCAGATTAGAGCAGGTGTAGGATGCAATAGTTACGTAAAAATGAAAATGTTATCACAGGATAGGGTGGCATGGAGGGCTGCATCAAACCAGTCTATGGACTGATGACTCAAACAACAACAACAACAACAACAAGATGGGTGCAACATAAGTCTATGGTAAGACCCCAACTAGAGTATGGTTCCAGTGTGACCCTCACCAAGATTACTTGATTCGAGAACTGGAAAAATAGCCAAAGAAAAGCAGCTCGATTTGGTCTGGGTGATTTCCGACGAAAGAGTAGCGCTACGAAAATGTTCCAAAGTTTGTGCTGGGAAGACTTGGGAGGACGAAGACATTTGGTCTACTGTTTGGAGCTGTCAGGGGAGAGATGGCGTGGAATGACATTAGTTGACGAATAAGTTTGAGTGGTGTTTTTAAAAATAGGAAAGGTCACAATATGAAGATAAAGTCGGAATTCAACAGGAAAAATTAGGACAAATATTCGTTCATAGGAAGAGGACTTAGGGATTGGAATAATTTACCAACGGAACTATTCGGTAAATTTCCAAATTCTTTCGCATTTATTTAAGACTAGCAGAAGTATCCGTTCTTCGTACGGGTTATCAGAAACTGGATTTAGTTACTCATACTATCGGTGTGACTGACTTCTTTAGATATTTATATCAATGATGTATTTACTTAAGTACGTAGAAATTATTTGTCATGTTTGAAATTATAGTGTAAGTATCGTGACCGTTCACCGTCATGCTATAGACATGTTATGAGGTCTGGCTAATAATATATGCCGTTTTCCGCAACATCCTGTGACATATAACGCAGTAGTTAGCATTCTGTTTGTCAAACCGGGGTATGATCCGCGACGCGCCAGTCTGGAAGGAGCATTTTCCTACGCTGTAATGAGAAGAGGGCAACGCAGTATTGTTAACCTTGAAACCGCGCTCTCTTTCCGAGCGAGCGAGAAGGGATGATAACGCTACGCACGGAGATGGAGGTTATTGGAGACTGGGCCGAATTAAGGTGTGTTAACTTTTGAAAAATAAATGCCCACTATAAATTCAACACCGCATTCATTAGTACCACTTCACCATAATTTACGAAAAAGAGGAAGAAGAAGAATACTTCTATATGAAATAATTTTTCTAAATTTATAAATCAGGTCCCATTCGAACCAATGTATTTTATGCTGACTGTCAATGCATATAAATACAATACTTTAAATATGGATCAGTAATGACGCCTATCATACAGTAGTACGCAGATCAAAGGCGACTGCTGAAATCTGACAACATTGGGAAAAAGGTGGGAGATATTGCACGATGAAACATGACGCATGATTTTCCAAAAGGACGCTTTGGAAATTATGAATAACCTACTGATCGCTTTGGTTTCACATATGTTCAGTAGAAAGTAGGGGTCATAAGCTTTAATTCGACTGTTATCACGTCGTTCAAAGACTCCGTTTACCGGACCGTCATTGTCAACAGAAACATAATTCATCTCCCCCCTGACCATTTTTCCGGGGGTTATAAATATAGCCTGGACCCAGATACTGTATCTCATTCTCATCCGTGTAGCTGCAGTGGCAACACGTTATCTTGTCGTCGTCTGTGTAGTTGCAGCTCAACATATTAGAAGTGGACCTGGATATCAGTTACTTGGATATCAGTGTACCAAGTGTTGTGCCACTGAAGAAATACATCAATGTGATTTAATATTTTTACGGAATAAGCCGTGTGGTACAAGTTAATGTACATAATTACCGAATAGAAGCCTTAATTTGGCATTTTAACATCACAATCGTGGAAGATAGTTAGTTATGACTTATGGTGCAATCACCAACGGAGGGCAAACGCTTCAGGTTATTTGGCGTGGTGAGACAGTCAATTAATATACAAGAGTTAATTATCACCGCTCCTGAGTATTTAAGAACGAGTGACATTTTAGCAAAAATTAAATAACTGTTCTTGACAAAATTAATATTCGCGTCCTTCAGGGACATTCGTTGTGATAGTCTGTGTGACGGTCAGGGAATGAACAGTGATTTTACAACTTATCACTACTTGCGTTAATCTATTTCAACTTAAGAGTGGATCTTGTTACAAGTAGGCCCCCTTTGAAAGTGCATAAAACAGTATTTGATAACTCATTCTCCATTTTTCTGTATGTTCGTGAGTGGTCGTCGAACCCAAGACTCGGAGCCTACAAGAGTCGCGCCTGAGTGCCTGCGATCAGCTTTACAAGGATCGTCACGAAATTCAACTGAGAAAACAGCAGTTCGAGTCATGGATCGTCGTATGAAGAAGAACCAAGGACTACTAGGAACAAGAATATTCATCATGTTCGTGTAAAGATCTAAGATGTACCCTAGATGACAGCAAGCCTTACTCACCAAGTGTTAAGTACATACTTTTATATACCCTAAACACGAGAGATGCATGCCAGTAATAATAATATTTGTAAATATTATAATGTCATAATTAAATTTTAAATATGTAGGGAACCTTATGCGCGTATGACTGGGCAAGATTTATTATTATTAGTTAGGATCATCAAGTGATTTTTAAGATAATCATTGATATTTAAAAAAAATTCATTTGCATGAATTATTATATAGACTTCAAAGTTCTTAGCTTATATAAACTATCTTTGGGAAGAACGGCAAGTTAGCTAGATTTATATTTCTTCGTCTGGTAAAGATCTTCAGAGTTTGGATATAAATTATACGTTTGCGATTCAGGTATTTGTAATCCCGGATAATATTAGATAATCATTGAAGTTGATCCAAACCGAGGTGTAATTAATTTATAATTATATATATGAAATGTGAGAAGAATTAAATAGCCTTAAATAATGGAGTCTTCTCTGTGAATTAAATGAACGGATTGAGATGCGATGGCAGGACATGGGAGGGCGAAGCTGTAACATGTTTTGTTGTTGGAGTGATAAGAAAGAATAAATAATTATAGCTGATGTGAGATATTAAATTGGGCTGAATATATAGCCAGATAACGAGTAATAAGAAATAATGGCTTTCAAGTGAGTGCATACTTGACAATAAGCCGAGATGATAAGTAAGAAAAATGAAAGGAAGAGTGACGGACGATTTATGGTATCCGCAACCCAGGACTAGTTACAGCTGTTATTGTGATTGACAGGTATATGCCGGTCGACCGTAGGCCGAGCAAACTTTGCAGTCTCCAGTAAAACGATGTTAACGGGCCAAGCTCTTTTCATTCACCAAAGTAGTCTCAATCCTATTCTAATTATACGTTGCGAGTAACACGGATAATTTCCGGATTTTGTGAAGGATAGATCCCTTCTCATGCTAAGCATTAATGTAGCCTCTGATTGGAGTCCAAAAATTTTTACCTTGGAAGCCGAAGCCTGGAGGTTCGAGTTCGATCCCCGGTACCGGAACCACATTTAATATCCATTTGTGACGAGAGCTTAACAAATAAAGGATACCATTTAATATCCATTTTTTATAAATAAATAAACTCATATATCAGTGTATGTTGATCGAGTAAATTGATGTACGCCAAGAACTCGTTATGCCAAGACAACTTCAAGAAAAGAAGGGATATAATGTATATAATTGTGTCAGTTTAATTGTTTCTTTTCCTCACATGTTGAGATAGAATATTATTTGTATGGTTCACATCAGTATAAATAAAATGTTTAGAATATATACTTGAAAGGAGATTCTTCTCATTTAACAAATATTAGCAAATTCCTCTCATATTATAGAATCCTACTTTCATTATTTTAGATAGTGCCTATTTTATTTCTTTATCGAACATTCCATTACCCATATTGCTCTACGAATTCAGCCGGTGATCTTATGAAAGTAGGGAGGATGAGACTTCAAGCCTGGTAAGTGACTTCTGGCGGTTCTCATCCAAATGTTCCATCTGTACATCTGTTTGTGAAACCAAGTTAAATAATATTGCCCTAATTATACCCAGAGTAAGCCTCATTTGTTGCCCAACTAACGGGGCCAGTTTCATTCTGTCGCCTGTTGTGTTCAGGGCTGATTCATACTTAGTTTTTGTGCGACGATATATGCCCTAACGGTTGCAGTATCTTATTCTTCTTTTCTTCATGGGGGCCTCTAAATATTAGTTCTTAATTAGCGTCGACCTCTAAGATCTTTTGCTACCATGTTTTTCCTTCATTCCCACCTAGATATACCTGCTCCTTCCCAAAGCTGAAGGTTTAGTGTAAGTATACTACCGCTAGATAGTACCATAAATAGAAATTTTATTGAATGTATTTGTTTGATCCGAGCTTTCGTAACTATTACAAATGATCAAGGTAATACGCGATGCATAATAACTACTATAATTATCGAGAATTATATAATGATTCTGAGTATAAATGTTGAGAAAATTTCTCAAGTCATTCGTAGAGCAGGGGTAGTGTGGTTCCAACATCTCCATAACGGTTGGGTTTAGGGCCTTAAAACATTGTTTTCGGACCCGTAGGGTTTACCGAGTTTTGTTCTTTGCGTCAAGGAGCTTAAAATGAGCTTTGTTTCGTCCTTGTACGACAAATTGGATTTCCCCTATATTAGCCTATTATTTTAATATCTCCCCCTGACACCCCACCCCTCGAATTGTTTTGAAAATAAAATACAGTCCATGTTACTCACTGGCAATGTAGCTTTCTATATGTGAAGTAATTTTTAAAATCGGTTCAGTAGTTTTTGAGTCTATCCGTTACAAACAACTACACATTCCTCTTTATAATATTAGTATAGACGTATAGATTACATCCCTACACATACGGCTGCTGTCAGGAAGGGCATCCAGCCATAAAACAGAGTTAAATCCACATGTCCGACACAGTTCGCACCCGCAACCCCACAGGTGTGGGTAAAGGAATAGAAGAATAAGATACTCACTTTAAAAATTCACCCGCTTTTTTATTCTTTTCTTCCCCTTAAGTGGATTTTCCAAAAAAGTGTGTTCATTTTTAAAGGAGATCCCAAGTACCAATTTTAAAGTCTGTAACATCTTCATTTTTTGAGATATATGTATCCTCGTATAAATAATTAAACTCCTTCCTCACTACATTTCACACCCCGCCCGCTTAAGTGGATTTTCTGAAAACGAATATTTGTGTTCTTTTATTTTTAAAGGGGATTTCATACATCAGTTTTAATGTCTGTAACACGTTAGGTCCCTGTGACTTATTGTAGATAATTTCGCTGCTGTAGAATCCTGGAGCTGACGTTACCATGGTTAAGGCAGTTCATTACTTTATCCGATTTCTAGAGCAGGGGTAGTGTGGTACCAATATTTCCGTAACGGTTGGTTTTAGGGCCTTAAAACATAGTTTTCGGGCCCGTAGGGCTTACCGAGTTTTGTTCTTTGCGTCAAGAGGATTAAATTGAGCTTTGTCTCGTCCTTATACGACAAATTCGATATTTTGCCTATATTAGCCTATTATTTTTATATCTCCCCCTCCCCCGTGTCCCCCACCTCGAATTGTTTTGAAAATAAAATACATCCCATGTTACTCACTGGCAATGTAGCTTTCTATAGGTGAAGTAATTTTTAAAATTGGTTCAGTAGTTTTTGAGTCTATTCGTTACAAACAAACACATATTTCCTCTTTATAACATTAGTATAGAAAAGACATGGTAAAAAAAGTGATAGGAAATCTGGCACCTGGACGACTGCCCTATATGCGGTTCAGTTTTGGTTGAGGAACATATCTAGCAATTGAGCCTGTCTTCACAAACTTCACATGAATTCAGGCCTCTTAACACGTATTCTGAAAAATTTAAGATTTTCCTCCAGATGCATTCGTTTTGGAAATATCGAAATGAAGGGATCAGAGACAATGTTGAATCACGACAGAGGAAAAAAGACTGAGTATCCAAGTGTAGGATTTTAATGAAGAAATTGTGTAGGGAGATAGGAAATATTGAATGGATGAAAGAAACAGAGCGAAGCAAATCATTGTAGACTACAAGAATAAATCAAGGGAAGATTTTGTTAATAATCTATAAAGACTTTATCGAGCGGCAGGGGAACCTTCCTTGACCGTAATAAAGCATCTTGAAAAGTAAAAAAGACGGAAATTAAAGAGTTTTAGGTAAATCATTTTAGATCGTAGGAAATAATTGGTCAGATGATATGAAAGGAATATTTTTAATATCTTCTCAAACGAAAAATATCTATATACTGAAGTCACAAACAGCCGAGTTCATAGGGAGGAGTCCAACGATAGCAGTGAATTACGCTCGAGAAAATGTAAAGGATTATAATGGTGGTGGTGGTGATTATTGTTTTAAGAGGAAGTACAACTAGGCAACCATCCTCTACATAACACTAATCAGAGGAAAGAATAGAAGGGATCCGACACTTCGAAAAATGAAGATATCGGTCAAAGAAAGACAAGGGCCACGAAGGGCGTGAAAATGAAAGACTCCCTAGCGCTCGCAAACCTAATAGCGTCGGGGTCGGAAAAGAACAAGAGTTGACCAAGGGAGGTCGGATAGGAATGATGAAAGTAAGGAGCCTGGCACAAGTAAGTGGAAGCAATGCCAGGACTCAGCTAAGGGCCCCGTGGTCGCCAACCCACGCTCCAAAGTTCAGAGCCCCTGGGGCCCTTTTTAGTCACCTCTTACGACAAGCAGGGGATACCGTGGGTGTTATTCTACCGCCCCCACCCACTGGGGGTGTAAAGGATTGTAAATAAACTGCATGGTCATCGTGATGAAGCAGCATGAAATTGGACTTAAAAAATTACAAGCAAGGGAAATGAAAGGATTGCAACAACTCAGTACATATTTTATCGATCGTGTCGCAGGAAAATGGATCACAGACATTCTGGAAAGGCGAGTGTGATTGGTGATGGGGAGGTCGCTTGATGTAAACCAGTGTGGTGTTAGGGGCTGTCAAGTCCAGATTATTTTTGGTTTACAATTTCCTTTACGTCGTACCGCTACAGAGGGGTCTTAAGGCAACGATAGAATACGAAAGACCTAGGAGTGGTAGGAAGCGACCGTGCCCTTCATTAACGAACCCCAGCATTTGCCTGGTGTGAAAATGGGAAACCACGGAAAACCATCTTCTGGGTGTTGACAGTGGGGTTCGAACCCACTATCTCCCGAATGTAAGCTGATAACTTCGTGGCCCAAGCAGCGCAGACACATGCTCGATAAGCAGATTGTTTTGTTTTTACAATTTTTGCTTTACGTCGCACCGACACAGATAGGTCTTACGGTGACGATGGGATAGGAAAAGGCTAGGAATGGGAAGGAATCGCCGTCGCCTTGATTAAGGTACAGCCCCAGCATTTGCCTGGTGTGAAAATGGGAAACAACGGAAAACCATCTTCAGGGCTGCCGACAGTGGGGTTTGAACCCACTGTCTCCCGGATGCAAGCTCACAGCTGCATACCCTAACCGCACGGCCAACTCGCCCGGTAACCAGATTTTTAGCACGCCTCAAATAATTGAAAAATTATATTAGAAGTATGTATGATATGGTTGTTTTTCGTAGATCAGCCATATTGGGGATTATGGTTTTAAGGGTAGGTTATTACAGGCAATGTCCGTCTCCATGGCTAAATGGTTAGCGTGCTAGCCTTTCCTCACAGGGGTCGTGGATTCGATTCCCGGACTTTAACCATAATTGGTTGATTCCGCTGGCAGTGGGGCTGGGTATATGTGTCATCTTCATCGTCATTTCATCCTCATAACGACGTGCGAGTCGCGAACGGGCGTCATATAAAAAGACCTTCATCTAGCGAGCCGAACTTGTCCGAGGAGACGCCTGGCACTAAGGAAGCCAGACGCCATTTCATTACAGGCAATGAGAGTCATTTTTGCAGAAAATCGTGCCACGAAAGAACATGGTAGAATGAGTTCTACTATACATTCGAAGAAGTTACATAGGTTCGACAGGCTGTAACTTTTGACCTCTGTTTTTCATAGAATGCTTGCATTATTTGCTAAAAGGTAGGAAATAGTAGAGGGGGATTCCATTGGATAGAAATATAGTAAGCAGTTTGGCCTATACTGATGAATTTGTGTTAATGGCAGACTGTGATGTGCTGAAAACGTGCAGTACATTTGAGATTCGAAAATGTTGCAAGGAGTATGACCTGAAAATCAGCATTTGCAAGAATAAAGTGATGTCAGCAGGGAAGAAACCTAGGAGAGCTGAATGCCAAATAGGAGTTACGGGACTGGAACTCGTGGATCATTTCATGTACTTTGGACGTGTGTTTCCTGAGATGGCTGTGTACTAAGTGAGACTGAATAACCGAGCAAGCTGGCTGTGCGGTCGGATTCATACAGCGGTCGGAATATTACTATGTTACAATCTGAGTATACTATCAACCGTGTTACTGTGTTATCTGTTTCTAGGATCAGTGCATAGTGTTAAAATGAGAAGAGTAAAAACGTAAATTCGATAGCCTAAGTACTAGTTCTAATATGTAACTTTTGGTTTCATTCACACGTCATTCACTATTACATTCATTCGACTCAACTGTATGTACTCTGGAGAAATTTACGGTTGGATGTTTTAAGAGGACACTATAGTGAAATTTAATGAATTTCGTGGAAAATATCAAAATTGGGTTTATAAATTTCAAAAATACCCTGATATGTGTTCTTTCGAAAACTGCTTTCATTTTTTAAATGCCGCCATTCTATAACCCACAGCGCCTGATTTAAATGGAGCTGCGCTAGCATTTTACTATGCCATGCTCTATTGGACACGCCCCTCCAGTTGCTGCTTTCTCTTTCTTACGTCTCTCTCATTTGGATTTCAAATGTAATCTAAGCATTGAGTAGCAGATGTGGTACTCTGTATGATGTAGTTAAAAAAAAAAATATGCCAACATATCAGAGACTTGCATCAGATGCACTGCTACAAAAGTGCACAAAAGGGAAGACACAAATCCAAATGAGAGCCTTCACAGTGTTCTTTGGAATAAATATCCAAATGTCCAAAAAGAAGTATTTGTTACTAGAAATAAACTTCAGCTTGGTATTGTGAGTGCTGTAAGTGAGTTCCATATGGGGTGTGTTAGAGCACTTAAAGTCCTTCAGTCCATCAAAGGGAAGCCAGTACCAACTTCTGCTGTGGACATCAGTCACTAGCGAGACCAAAGGCGCTTACAGCAAAGCAGGAAAAGGAGCTCAGCTGAAAGCAAAGAACTAAGGAGAAAGAATAAGGTGATGAAAATATCACTGGAGGAGAGAAGAAAGAAGTCTGAAGGGCTTACTTATTGTGCTGGACAGTTCTAAAGTGAGTGAAGTTGCATAGATTTTTATTTTGCATTTTATGGCTTCATGATTTCTTTCACAAAAATAATCCCTTATCATGCAATTTTTGTCTGATGTAGGTGAAATTTTTCACAGTAGTAGATAGATAGTTGGTGCATAAATTTCAGTGTGCATTTTGCTGTTTAAGGTGATTCAATATTTTGTGACCTACCAAATTTTGTGTATACACAATTTTTTTTAGAAAAATTAAACATTACATTTTAAAAAATTCTATAGGCCAATATATTTCTGAAACAAAAAACTGTGATACTGATGTTTGTTGGCATAACTATACAGCATAATTGTGCAAAATTTGGTGCCAAATGGAAAAATATTGTGATGCAAGGGACTTTTTTAACGATGCTGGTAAAGGGAAAGTAAAAACTACTACTCAGAAAGTTGTATAGGTACAATATTGAAAGTTGGTTGCACTACTATATCTAAGGAGTTACACCTCAGAAAAAAGTTGGGAAAAATTCACTGAAAAATATGGAAGTTAGAAATTTCACTATAGTGTCCCCTTAATCGTCCTAGAGGAGCCAGACTTTTTAATGACTTCCGGGATAGTATTCCATAACATCGAAGCGGTGACCAGGAATGTCCTTCCTCCTGGAGGACCATCAACAATAAGGGAGTTCCGTCAAGTTTATGGGTGGAATCATGTATGATCGACTTACGCCTCTAATTCCTATCCAGGATAACATGGCAGAGACAACATCCTACAACCTGGCGTTACAATATTGCGTCTCAGTGGGCTAGGATATGCACTGGTGGATAATGTTGACCTTGTCCAGTGAGCCAGAGTAGCCCGTCAGTTCCTTGGGACGGGGGACATATAGTGAATGACGTGGCCTGCATAATCTGTTGATTTAAATTGTGCTGAACATGCATGACGTGAACTGAAGAGACCAACTGTCCATCATACTAATCCTCCTGCAAACATTCAGCAACTTATTGAAGCTCTAAGTAAAGAACAGGAGTCAGAGATAAGGCTTTTTGCGGATGATGTCGTACTATAAGGTACGAGATTGTGAGTGACTACAAAAGGACTTCGACAATGTGGTGAGCTAGGCATCAGACAATCGTATGATGGTAAACGGGGGAAAAAGTCACGTTGTGAGTTTCATGAAGGGGAAGAATCCTTTTAAATTTAACTACTATGATGATAAGTTGAAAGATCGTCATGGGAATCACCGCAATTATCTAGGTGTTAATATAACGAAAAGGTCATCATGGTTAATCACTTAAACAGGATTGTAAATAAAGGCTACAGATTTCTTCATATGGTTTTGAGGGTATTTAGGGGTTGTAGTAAGGATATAAAGGAGAGGGAATATAAATCTCAGGTAATGCCTTAATTAGAGCATGGTTCCAGCGTATGGTACCCTCACCAGAATGACTTAATTCGGGGACTGGAAAAAATCCGAAGGAAATCGGCTCAATTTTGTTTTGATTTAACAACGCAATTGTTCAACAAGTGTCATCCTTATCTTGTGACTGTATTGACTAAGCTTTGGGATCCCAAGAATGACATCTTATCCAGGATTGGGTAAGCCAAAAATTTGTTCAACAGTATGAAGGCTCTATTCGCCAGTAAAGATCTCAACCTTCAGCTGCGAGTTCGCATGGTGTGATGTTATGTTTTCCATGTCCTTCTGTAATGGTTTTGAAGGGTGGGCACTCACTCCTTTTCTGGAGAGAAGGATTGAAGCTTTCTTGTAGAGAAGAATGCTTCGAATATCCTGGGTAGAAAGTAAGACCAATAAGGAAGTCCTCAACTTGTTAAAAAAAGAAAAAAAAGAGCTCTAGCAACCATCTAGGAACGAAAGCTCAGGTTCATCATGAGAGGTGAAAGATATGAACTTCTCCAGCTCATCATCTAGGGGAAAAGTAAAGAAAAACAATGTGTGGGGAGACGGACAAATTCCTAGCTTAAAGACCTGCGCCACTGGAATGGACGAACTTCCATTGAAACCTTTCGACCCGCTTGTTCACGAGTTATCATAATCAATTCGATCACCAACATTCGTAGGGAGATGGCATTCTAAGAATTCCGGAAAAAGAGACCAGCTGTTCAACTAAGCGGTATGTTCCTAGTTGTCAGAGGAGAGACGGCGTGGTATTACATTGGTAGACGAATAGGTTTAAATGGTGCTTCTAAAAGTAGAAAAGATAACAATATGAAGATAAAGTTGGAATTCAAGAGGACAAATTGAGGAAATTGAAGGAAAATATTCGTTTACAGGAAGAGGAGTTAGGGATTGGAAAAACTTACCAAAGGAGGTGGAAGATAGACTTACAAATTCTTTGAGATTATTTAAGAAAAGACTAGGGATATTTTTTTACCTGTGCGACTGACTAAATGTGGACCAGTGCAAAGGGAAGAGTGCTTTTTTCTTGTACGTTTACCATCACTGTTAAAAATACTTACACTAGGAGGATTACCATAATTTGTACAATACTGAAGATAAAAACGAACGTTATTGTAACATCCAACAGAGCCCTCAATCAGTCAATTGTTCAATTGATTCCCAGGTTGTTCTGATACGTTACAAATTTTCTGTCATAATGCACAAGTATACGCGGTTGAATCTTGCAAGTTCGTTCGTTCGTTCGTTCGTTCGTAATCTCTTTACCCTCCAGGGTCGGTTTTTCCCTCGGACTCCGCGAGGGATCCTACCTCTACCGCCTCAAGGGCAGTGTCCTGGAGATTCAGACTTTGGGTCTGGGATACAACTGGGGAGAATGACCAGTACCTCGCCCAGGCGGCCTCACCTGCTATGCTGAACAGGGGCCTTGTGGTGGGATGGGAAGATTGGATGGGACAGGCAAGGAAGAGGGAAGGAAGCGGTCGTGGCCTTAAGTTAGCTACCTTCCCGGCATTTGCCTGGAGGAGAAGTGGGAAACCACGGAAAACCACTTCCAGGATGGCTGAGGTGGGAATCGAACCCACGTCTACTCAGTTGACCTCCCGAGGCTGAGTGGACCCCGTTCCAGCCCTCGTACCACTTTTCAAATTTCGTGGCAGAGTCGGGAATCGAACCCGGACCTCCGGGGTTGGCAGCTAATCATGCTAACCACTACACCACAGAGGCGATCTTGCAAGTTACAGTTCAAAATTCCAAATAAAATAAAAATTGAATTTTTCATCATTTTACGCATCCCGTGTCCCTTTCTTTCTAAGTGGTTTCCTTTCGTGTGGCATTTTTATACTAGACAGATGATGGCCCTGCATCTTAAATGAGGCCAAGGCCGGTATCTTCAGAGTCTTAACCCATTCCCATAGCAGTGTCACCAGGAACATATCAGTGTTACTACAACGTATCACAATCCAATTAGAAAAGTGAATATGATTTTCAAATAAAATCAGCCTTGTACTTAGATAAACTCCTGTTTGGAATATCAGGAAGTAGAACAGTGCGGCCTTCCGTGAGAGACTGTTTCGTTGCATCAACTATTCTCAAATATTTCATAAGACACGCCCATTCAAATAATAGATACTACGCTAGGCGTGCATTGATTTAGGATTTCCACTGTTAGTCCCTTGTGGGCTGAGTTCGATTCCCAGTACTGTAACATGTTAAGGTAGGTTTTAGAGAATATAACTTAGCGCACTCACCAGCAGATAAAGTAAACACAATGTCAGGTGTGTTCTCACCCCACTCTTGGACATGCGGGGAGTAGCTTTCTCAATTTCACTCAAGAATGGGGCATAATTTGAAGGTCGAGGATCTTTCTTTCAAAACTTTAGCTTTAAGTAATAACTAGGACCAGGATTTTGATGGCCTATTAATGTTTAAATGATCTATAAAATGACGGGATAAATCAGATTAAATGTTCCGAAAACTTTAAGAAGTTACGTAAATGTTAAATGAAATTTTACAATCGATTTACTAATCGACTTGGTATAGCCTTTATTTACGTTATAAACATTATAGTCCTAACAAGCTCTCGGGCTGTTGCCATGTCACAAAAACGAGGGGAAACTCTTTACATTTAGCAGAGAATTTTGCTCCGCGACTTTAGGAGGAAATCTAGAGTGTTCACGTGGAAAGCATCTCCAATCGGAGGTGTCTGCACTGCAATGTGGACAATTCCAAGAAGTAAGTGGTGAACAAAGTTTCCTTAGTATCCAGTCTGACAAATCGTTGTGAAGATTCTCAAGTCTTCGTATTCATCCTCACTTAAAGTCGCGATAATATCCAAAATCACACGCGTAAATACTTCAAAATTCTCAAACATGTAAGAAAATAACTCAAGAAGTATTAAATATAGTCTAATAAATTTCATAAAATCACCAAATAATGAAGTATAATTTTAGAAAAGACCGTAAAGTACAAAATGGCAAACAGTAAGGTAAATGACCTTTTAAATTAGCATTTCTATCATGTGAGAACTATGATCATGATTTCTGTACAAGTTAGCAGTATCATTTCATCAAAACCCTAGCCTTGCTGATAACAAATACATTCACCGGTGCTGGCATCTTCACAACATCTGTCAACAAAGCTGCACTATAGCCGGTTTCTAAATCTGTCAGTGGGATCCCAACCATTTGCGAGGAGACACATAAGTTATTTCTCCATTAAACAACGTATTTCTTCCTGTTTCTACCACATTCTACTACTGCCATTGCAGTAGGTGTAGTAAAAGTGCTCTTATAATCCACCTGTTTTGAAGTAAAATAAATTACAAATGACATATTAAAGTATATAACAAATACCTGGAGCCTCTGTGGCTCAGGTGGCAGCGCGTCGGCCCTTCATGGGTTCCGTGGTTCAAGTCCCTGTCACTCCATGTGAGATTTGTGCTGGACAAAGCGCAGGCGGGACAGGTTTATCTCCGGGTTCTCCGGTTTTCCCTGCCATCTTTCATTTCAGCAACACTCTCCACTATCATTTCATTTCATCTGTCAGTCATTAATCAATGCCCCAGAGGAGTGCGGCAAGCCATGGCAGCCGGCACAATTCCTTCCTCGATGCTAGATGGGTGCTTCATTCATTCGATTCCTGACCTGGAATCAGGCTGTGGGTTTTCATTAAAAATACCTTAACTGGTTAGTGATGGTGGTGATTACTGTTTAAAGACGAAGTACAACCATGCAACCGTCCTCTATCAACAATAACCAGGAGGAAAATGGAAGTAGTCCGGCACTTCAAAGACAAGAAAGGAAATGACGAAGGGCGTGAGAATTGAGGACCAAAGGTGGAAAAGAATGAAAGTGCCAGAAACATGTTTTCGAGTAAACGCTAATAATAGAGTTGCCGAGCACAATGGCACTTTCACCCTTCTCTACCAAAGAAGACCAGGAATTAATCATTACCCACGGACTTTGAAAAAAAAGAAATGAAATGGCGTATGGCTTTTAGTGCCAGGAGATCCCAGGACAAATTCGGCTTGCCAGGTGCATGTCTCTTTATTTGACTCCCGTAGGCGACCTGCGCGTCGTGATGAGGATGGAATGATGATGAAGACAACACATACATCCAGCCCCCGTGCCAGGGAAATTAACCAATGATGGTTAAAATTCCCGACCCTGTCAGGAATCGAACCCGGGACCCCTGCGACCAAAATCCAGCACGCTAACTATTTAGCCATGGAGTCGGACGGCCTTTGAAATACAAATACTACATAAATACATTTTATATAATTACATAACAATATTTAGCTTCTATATTTTTTTGTTTAATTGAGTGGTTCAGAAATTAGAAAATATATGAGTGATAGCACACTGACACAATGGACAGCACAGAAGGATTGCACCGCGACACGTTGGCACATCAACCCTTCCCCACCAAACTCAGCCGGCCACATTGGACTGTTGAACTTCCTACCAACTAAAATAACGAACTCAGGAACATGAACACGTTACCACCATATGCGACATGCCCAATACATCCCCTTATTCCAAAAGAAATAAACACGCATTTTAAATATTTCGGTACTTTCCCCCTCTTCCATCTTTGTTCTTTGGTCGTCAATTGTTATGAAAACTTTGTATATATAAATAATGTAATTAGACACAAAAAAAGGTATTATGTACAGTATTATGTAGAAAATCTTGATGAAACTTAAATTGTAAGCCTAAATATCCCAGTCCCAAACTACGTACTATGAATAATAAGAAACATAATAAAAAATAAATAAAAAATAAAAGAAGAGCAAATACGATTAACCAATAGTCCAAACCCCTTGAAAATGAAAATCCACAGCCTGTTTCCAGTCATTAGACCGGATCAGGAATGGAATGAATGAAGCCCCATCTAGCGGTGAGGATAGGAATTGTGCCTGATACCGAAGCCTGTCGCACTCCTCTGGGGCAATGATTAATGTCTGACAGATGGAATGAAATGATACTGGAGTTTTGCTGTAATGAAAGATGACAGGGAAAACCGGAGAACAAGGAGAGAAACCTGTCACGCCTGCGCTTTGTCCAGCACAAATCTCACATACAGTGACCGGGATTTGAATCACGGAACTCAGCGGTGAGAGGCCGGCGCGCTGCCGCCTGAGGCACAGGGGCTAGTCCAAACCCCTTCTATCACCTAATTTCTACACATCCCTTACCCAACTCCTATTTCCCTCACTCCAGCTTTAATCCGCCTGAATCTCCTGGCCAGAGAGAAGGTGTTTCATTCTGCCTCTCATTTGAGGGAAGGAATAAAAATTTTGTCTTTAAAAAAAGGGGCGTGAAAATTACTCACTAGGCCCCGAAAACCTAATACTGTCGGGGTCGGAAAACAACAATAGTTTGCCAAGATAGATCGGATAGGAAAGATAAAAGTGATGAGCCTCGTACAATAAGTGGAAGCTATTCCAGACTCAGACAAGGACCCCGTGGTCGCCAACCCACGCTCCCAAGTTAAGAGCCCTTGAAACTCCGTTTAATCGCCACTTACCACAGGCTGGAGATTCAGTGGATGTTACTTTACCGCGCCCACCCACAGGGGGTGGGGGGCATAAATGGGACCAAAAGTTCGAAAAACGAAGATATCGGTAAGACAAAAAAGAAAAGGGCGTGAAGATGAAACACTCCCTAGGCCTCGGAAACCTAATACCGTCGAGGTCGGAAAAGACGGGAGGTCGAAAACGAAGAATCTAATACAAATAAGTTGAAGCAATGCCAGACTCGCTAGGGACCCCGTGATAGCCAATTCACACTCCCATTTTAGCCGCCGTGGCTGTATTCTATCGCCACCACCCACAGCGAGGATGATGCCACTATGCCCCAAGTCTAAGATGAAATGAAATTGCGTATGGCTTTTAGTGCCGGGATTGCCCGAGGGCATGTTCGCCTCGCCAAGTGCAGGTCTTTTGATATGACGCCCGTAAGCGACCGGCGTGTCCTGAAGAGGATGAAATTATGATGAAGACGACACCTACACCCAGCCCCCATGCCAGAGAAGTTAACCAATGATGATTAAAATTCCCGACCCTGCCGGGAATCGAACCCGGGAGCCCTGTTATCAAAGGCCAGCACGCTAACCATTTGCCATTTAGCCGGACAAGTGGCAATTCAAGGTACTGACATCTAGCCAGCAACGAGAGGACCAGAGCAGATTATCCTCACAAGAGAGATGCGCATCCAGCAGGGCCCTCTTTGTATCCAACATCGACCCGTAACAAAGCCGGAGAAAAAAGACATGCAGGATTTACTGCCATACATTCCGCTTGAGTACCACCGTTTCTTCAAGAACCTTACCGCTTGACACTCCCACAAGGGCTTCCTTGACTTCGCAAGAGAAAGTAGAAGAAAGAGAATATATATTTTTCTTTCCGAGCCTGAATATTGTATGTGATAAGTTATTTCGCTGTAGTAGCCACCGTTGATGGGACAATCATACAGCATGAGGAAAGTTACCTAAATCCCCAGCTACTTTCCATCAATATTCATGCAGGCTCATATACTGGACGCAGCAGTAACTCCATCTATCGCAGATGGGTGGCAGCAGAAGGGACAAAACCACGGCCGACTTGATGCGTCGCTCTAGCTAGCACCTTAAGGAGCGCAGCGAGGGATCCAGCGGCCGTGGACAAAACACATCACAACAGTGGTGAACGTAACGTTATTGTTAATTATTTTTATGAGCTTTCGATATTGTAGTCCTTCACATTTAGTTTCCTTCGCCGCCTGCTCGATCTGCATCCAATGGCTGCTCATACTGCCTGATCATTACAACATTTCAACATGGCACTAAATGAAACAGTGCGTTTACAAATACCCACGGTAGGCAGCAGCACCAAACGTCCACTGTCTGTCGGAAAGAAATAGCGGAAAATAGGCTAGTATTGTGCTTCTTTTTAGTTGTAAATGGTGTATTATACAGCATTATATTTGTTGACGAATTGCTTTTGCGAAAGATTATGAATATGGGCAGTCACTTTCACGTAGTACATTAGATTCATATCCGGGTGCGATGACGTTTGTAGCAGGTATTTCACCCCTAACAAAGGAAGGATTGCAAGCAGAAGCCACTAATTTGAATGATCTGAAGAAAGTTTGCTCTCTTATTTGTGACGAAATGACAATATTAAAGAGCGGCTGCTCTATAATAAAGAAGAGGACAGATTCTTTGGACTTATCGAAGCAGAGGGAGTGTATAAAGAAGAAGTTGGAATAAACCATCAACTCAATTGCTATGCTTTGTAATTCGTTGATTGACGAAAAAGCTTCGATTCCGCCTACCTACTTCATGGTGAAGGTATTACAAGGAAATGAATTTTCCTCCTGGTTCAGCAGGTTTTGAAGGCTGGATTTTATGTTATTCCTCTTGAGACGGACAAACATAGAACAATTACTTACATGTTCAAAAAATTTGGTGACGAAGAATTAAGTCATGTGTGGTTTTCCATGCAACTCCGCGTGACAGTTTCTGCCAATATGTTGAAGAAATACAAGAAGCTTTCAAAGATCCCAATAAAAAAGACTTGCCAAAGAAACATATCGACCTATTATTATCACTGTCTGAGCCCTTGGCTGAATGGTCAGCGTTGAGGTCTTTGGTTCAGAAGGTCCCGGGTTCGACTGCCGTCCAGGTTCGGGATTTTAATCGCGTCTGATTAATTCTCATATCTCAGGGAAGGGGTATTTGTGTCTGCCCCAACACTCTTCTCTTCAAATACAGACAAAACACTACACCACCAACCATGACAGAAACACGCAATAGTAATTAAGTCCCTCCACATAAGGTTGGCGTCGGGAATGGCATCCGGCCGTAAAACAGAAGACAATCTGCATATGAGTGTTACAGTTCTTACCCACAAACCTAGAGGTGTGGGAAAACCGGTGGAAGAAGACTATCTACTTCCTCTTTCATTGTTCATCTTCTACAGAATGATTTTTTATGTGCTGACACAGGCCTTTCAGGAGGTTCATTAGAAGCCATGTTTAGGGATACCCTCATGAATGAAAGAGGGGGCAGTAACATGACTCACTCACGGGCTGCTCAGAATTCCGTAAAGAGAATAATTCTGAAATCCGGGTTTTTAATTCCACCGATGGTGCTAGCGTTATGCACAAGCAAATTTCACAATTTTCTGCCTCAATATCTTCTTCCAGATCTGACTAAACAGAATCAGTGGTATTTGACTTACTGGAAGATGCTCGTGAGCCCCCTGATTGAGTGTGTGTCACTGTGGTAACAGCTTCACAGGCATTAGTGTGTGTGTGTGTGTGTGTGTGTGTGTGTGTGTGTGTGTGTGTGTGTGTGTGTGTGTGGTTATTTGGTGCGTGTAATCCGAGGAGAGACTGGATGCAGTACGTGCTTGAATAATGTTTGCACCTCAGTTAATGCATCCCTATTTAAGAACTTGATCAGTCACTCGGATACGCCTGCGGTGTCCCCAGCCGCAGTTTACTGGCCTAATTACGGGACAATATGAATTTGTCGAGGTTGCTCTACCGTACTGCAAGAACTCTTAGAGTCATTTAAAGTGTGCTAGTCACAATAATCACCAGGAACTTGAGTCACAAACCTTCGCTCAGTAATGTAGGAAAGTATAATAAAGACGATTCTCCAGGTTTCCTTGTTCGTCGGGACCTCCTTCTCGAGAATCCCTGAAGGTATAAATCTCTATAAATCTCTTTATTTTTCTACTTTATGTTCAGAGTTTGAACTTCGCTTATGTGCTTGTCTAGTTCTATTCCCGTGTTAAGTAGGGCCGTTTGGTGCTGACATCTAGTGGCGAATTCTTCGCAATTCGTGTTACACGTTTGAGTATGGAATGAGCAGGCAGTGGTTTCCTTCCAACTCCGTGATATTAAGGCATCTAATGTAAATGTAGTCTTTTCTTCTTTCATAAAGCCCTCTTCTTCTATTCTTCAAGCGATCGTTACTTTACGATTTGGCCCACGTTTTTAATAAATCATTTTCACAATTTTCCTTAACGATAATAACTGATGACCAAGTGGTTTTATACCTTAAGAAGACAATCACGACGAAACAATCCCCCGTTAATGCGGCTGAACATTATTTCCATTTTAGCAATGCTCGGCGTTACTATGGACTGAGCAACGGAAGTCTAAATTCATGAATTCTGTAATTATAGCTGGTAGGGTAAATGAAACGAAATGATGTATGGCTTTTAGTGCCGGGAGTGTCCGAGGACAGGTTCGGCTCCCCAGGTGCAGGTCTTTTGATTTGACGCCCGTAGACGACCTGTGATGAGGATGAAATTATGTTGAAGACGTCATATACACCCAGCTCCCGGGGCAGCGGAATTAACCAATGGTGGTTAAAATTCCCAACCCTGTCGAGAATCGAACCCGGGACGTCTGTGACCAAAAGCCAGCACGCTAACTATTTAGCCATGGAGCCGGACGAAAGAAAGAAATAAAGAAAGGAAGAAGGAAAATGTAAGTGCCTTTACACTGTACTGTGTGGGGAAATTTAAAATTATGTACTTGATTCTTTTGTAAAGATATTCTGTAAAGATATTAATACAGTAGAGTTTTCTATTCCAGGAATAGAAAATATCATGAAATCCTGTCAGAGTTTCATGTTAGAAAGAACTAATAATCATCATTGTAGTGATCTCATTGTGAAACTCATGAACAAATTAAATTGTGGGGGGAAAATGTATAAACTGTTGAATTCATAAAATCCCAACTTCAGTTGTGTGTTACACAACCTGAAAGACATAGGTTTGACTCAAACGTATTGATATTCGCATAATTACTGTTTTTCATATCTGCCCATGCATACAAATTCCTAAGAAGTTATGGATTTATTAATCTACCTCGCCCAAACACTTTAAGAAAAGTATGTGGATATGTGAATGTTAATCCTAGTAATGAAAACTTTTTGTCGTACATGAATGATAAGGTACCTAAACTAGAGGACTATGAGCTTCTAGTAACACTCATGTTAGGTGAAATACACCTGAAACCATACTTAGATTATAAAGGTGGTAATGTTGTTGGTATGACATAAGATACAGCCATGCTTGCTAAAATAGCACATGTATTTATGGTTCAGGGTGTTGTTTCCTCTCTCAAGGATGTGGTTAATATTAAACCTGTCAATAAAATGACTGCAGATAAATTGTTTTATATAGAAAAAAGTGTTGTGGTTGGCTTGGAGAAATAAGGTTTTAAGGTAATTTGTTTATTTACTGTTAACACTATAAATAGGAGAGCTATTTCTAATTTTGCAAACCCACCGCAAAATGAGTATTGTGTAACCCCACCCAGCTGCACCTACAGGGCAATTATTCTAATTAATTGATTCTGTCCATATATTTAAGTGCATAAGAAATAATTGGATAAATTTGAAGAATGATGGCTATACATTTGTCTATCAGGAGTTCATTGAAAGGGACACGTAGTTGTCACCTTTCATTCATAAGGTAGAGTTCTGTTCGCAAGCTTGTATATTTATTCTCACACGAGGCATATGCTGTGGCTATCCTTTAATTAAGACCACAGTTGCATGCTCATTGCCATGATCCCTGTCTGTCTCACTATGATTTAAAACATGTAGAACAACGAAAACAAGCAACAAATGCTGAAATATTTTCAAAGTTTACCACTTCCTGTTGCAGTGTTATGTTTTCTTCCTTGAATTTATTAGAATTTGAGTAAGGTTTTGTTGCTAATTTGTGTGAACTTATCGGAATGAATGTATATAATTTTAGAGTTCTTGTGTTTTTAAACAAATAAGTTATTCTTGGCGATGATTTTTAGTAGTAAGGTATGCAAAATTACAACTTGTGGCAAAAAAATAAAACAGGTACATCTAACACGAGCATTGCTACTGTGCTATGATAATAAAGTAATTTAAAAATGATGTTTTTGTGAGAAATTTACGATGTAATGAAAATGAAAAGCTGTAACCTGTTTTCCAGTCTTCGACCGGGTCAGGGATGTAATGAATGAAACATATATAGGCTATTATTACAATGGGGTCGCCACTCCCAAGGTGATTTTTATTAATGACTGATAAATGCTATGAAATTATTTATTTATTCATTTATTTATTATGAAATGATAATGGGGAGTGTTGCTGGAATGAAAGATGACAGGGAAAACCGGAGTACCCGAAGAAAAACCTGTCCCGCCTCCGCTTTGCCCAGTACAAATCTCACATGGAGTGACCGGGATTTGAACCACGTTATCCAGCGGTGAGAGGCCGAAGCGCTGCCGTCTCAGCCACAGAGGCTTCTTACGATAATTACCATAATTAAATTTGAAATTCTGGCTTTGAAATGCTAACCAAAAATTGCTAGCTTTCAATTATTGCATATTTTTATTATGGAGAATAATAGAGGTAGTGGCGGCCTTTTCCGAAAAACTGGATTTGGTTATTGGTCCCCTTGATTGTCAGGTAGGCAGCGTTCGCCTGCAAGCTAAGGCTCTATAAGATGGGTATTCTTAGCCGCCATTTTGGTTCATACATGCGCAATGGGCCATGTGATCAAACTCTAGTTTCTCCTACTAGCGCTCGCTTCGTCACATTGAACGTATCGCTTTAATCACCGCGTGCATGGACAGAATAGTGCTATACTGTATTTGTGTTGATATTTCTTACATAACGGTGGGTTGTTCTGAACCTAATTGTGGTAATGTCTCCACTGCAGGATACAAGTTGTTTAGATTCCCTTCTGATCTGCATTATGCCTCCACTACCTCTACTACACCTTCTACTTCAACTGCTGACATAAAACTGCATCAAATACGGTAGAGACAATACGCGACGCTTATGGATTTAGCCTTGTTAAAATGGGAGACAATTCGACGGTGGCGCTCCTAGTGACTTGACCTGAAAAGTTGCGCTAAATTCAAATATCAATGGAAATGCCTATACGAAAGTGGATTAATAAATTACGTCTAGAAAGAAAGTATTATTGAGATATTAACTTCGAAGTTGCTAAAGCAATTCTGGATAAATGAATGAAGAATAATTTAAAAGTTAATTATATAAAGACTGAAAATAGACACATAAACAAGATGTGAAATGGACTGCTGTGAAATGGGTTTCATTTATGCATTACTTTTTTCGCTTTAGCAGTCCTGCCTGAACTTTTACGGTTAGATTAGTCTTTTTTCTCATTTAAAAGCATTGTATCATCACATTAAGACACTTGTCAATAAAAATATCGGCACATTCCTTATACACATGATGCAATGAATTAACATTTAAAAGCTGGACAATTTTCCTCTTAACATGAAGCCTACTAACAGAAAGAAAATCTATAAAATCCCGGCTTTAATCTGAGAGGAGGGATATAAGAACGAAAAGTATGAAAATGTTGTCGATAGTGAAGCTTTGAGGAATATTTACGTACAATTAGAGTAAAAATGTAATATACCCTTGGTTGTAGAGACGATGATTTTTAAAGTCGCTGGCCTGAAAATGATCTAAACAGATCTTATAATTCTTATATAACCGTAACGTCCCTTCTTTCTTGTACACCTTATCCAAATCACTTCTGTGACATTTCAAAACCCACAGATCACACCTACAACAAGACATTGGTATTGAAGGTTAATGGCTTCACTATACAATAAAATATGCGTATTATATTTTAAGCCAGTTAAAATATGGGTCGAGCAGGTCAGAAGATTATGAAGTACTATAAAAATCTCTTTGTCACTGGAAGAATATATATGCAAACACAATATTACTTACATTTCTTGTCACGGCGGTAGCGAAAGGAAGACCGCGCATTCTTCTCTACTTCATAGTTACTGCAGCCAAACACAGCAAATACCTTTCCCCTCATGTTGAGAGGAGGTATCAAGGAATGACACACGCTACTATTTAATTATGTCAGCTCACTGAAAACGCATAAATAACACCAAAAACTTCACACACAAATAGACGTGCTCTTATGACAGAATCAGTAGTTCTCAGGTCTACCCGCTAGAGAGAGCTCTAATATCTGTCCCTCGATATCTCGCTGAGTGTCGCGTATTGTCTCTACTGCATTTGCCTGCATCCAGCTCCCACTGACATTACTACACCCCTTAATTCAGTCACACTGATCATTCAGTATTCAGTTCTGCCCCCAAAAGTCCGGCAACAGGAGTTCAACATCCAAACACCACAATTACAATATTTGTGAAAACTAACTTCGTATGACAGAAATAATTTGTTTAACATTGGTGGTAGTACAACAAATGCATTATTGAAAACCAAGATCTGTGGTAGGCCTAAATGCAGACAGGTTTTAAACTATGAGCTTTCTGACTCAAGCTCTGAAACATTCATATATTTTTTAAATTTGGGTGGTCTGGAGAAACCAAATTGTGAAGTTATGAAATTAATTTGTAACTGTGAGGTTGCTATATAAGCATTATATAATGCAAAATGGTGCAAATCTTGTAATGCAGAAAATTTTGAATGATAAAAGTACCAGTACATGTTCTCCAACATGCTGTAATTTAAGAGAAAACAATGTTAGACACTTCTTCAAAATTCGATCCTATGCTGTTGTGGAATTTAACAACAACTTACGAATCAGAGGTAAAGTGTATGGGACTGCTCCGGAAAAGAAGAGAAATGTGTTAACAAGGAATGGAAGGTTCTTGTTTTGTAAATATTGTAATAAAATGAGTCAGTTTGTAAAATATTACTTAAAAATCATATTTTTTAAAATATGCTACCCGAGCAAGTTAACCAATGTTGCAAACCTTTGAAGTTTAATAAGGCGAGTCGTGATAAGAAATCATACCATTTCTCTTAAAACTAGAGGATCCTCTGTAAAAAAAAAAAAAAAGTACTGTTAACTTTGCCAAAGTCAAAAAAAATTTAATATTCTCCACAGCTCGTGGGTCACTCCCCTTACAAGTCACTGGTAACTGATTATCAGTGCAATACTTCATGTTGGGAGAGAAGATTCAGCTATAGATGTAGTTACTCTATTCCTATTTTCTTCCTGAATGTAATTTATAATTAACATAACATTTGTTTCATGAATGTTCTGTTGAATAAACTAAAATCCTCTGTTCATTAAGCTGATGAGAATCATAACTCTCACCAAGAAAATAAGTTTATTTTGCACATAGAATATCTATTTTTAAAAATACTGGTAAATAAGAAAAGGGACTAAATTTTAGAAGAGAGAAATAAACTTAAAGAATCCCAGTTACTTGGGTGTGTTCGTCTTCGTACATCAAATTTCAGCGTTATATTTGTTCGAAGATTATTTTTCTTACTATTTCGACAACATAGAAATCAATTTCACGCAAGTATGAAATACGGACTGAGATCATATGGTATAAAAATCTTCTATCACAATTTATATATCTTCGACACTGACCGATTACCACGTCAAATTCCACGACTTAAGAATGACAGTAGCCTATATCAATACCACGCTGTCCCTCATTTCATTTGACGGTACCGAGGCACATAGCTTACGAACGACCTTTCTACTTATCAATAATAATAATAATAATAATAATAATAATAATAATAATAATAACAACCAACCAACCAACAACCCCATGGCACTACAGCCCATGAAGGGCCTTGGCCTACCAAGCAACCGCTGCTCAGCCCGAAGGCCTGCAGATTACGAGGTGTCGTGTGGTCAGCACAACGAATCCTCTCTGCCGTTATTCTTGGCTTTCGAGACTGGGGCCGCTATCTCGTCGTCAGATAGCTTCTCAATTCTAATCACGTAGGCTGAGTGAACCTCGAACCAGCCCACAGGTCCAGGTAAAAATCCCTGACCTGGCCGGGAATCGAACCCGGGGCCTCGCGGTAAGAGGCAGGCACGCTACCCCTGCACCAAGGGGCCGGCAATAATAATAATAATAATAATAATAATAATAATAATAATAATAATACCGATTTATTAGTAAGCTATTTTTTTCTAATATTGCTCCAGTGAGAGTACATGTCTAGTTTGTTGGATTGTTAAAAGGCAAATTATAAACGACCTTGCTTTTACAATCATCGTCTCAAGTAAAAATTACACAATAATGTACGATATATACTAATATTTATGTTGAGTTACAGTTGGAGTTATACTGAGAAAGAGTATTTTTTTTTTTTTTTTTTTTACAGTATGTTAGGTTAGCATTATTTTATAGCTTGGAGAACAGTAAGAAGGGGAGATATACAAGGCTGGGATGGTCAACTGCCCTACCAACGTGGTGCATGAATGAACCATAATGGCAGGCGAGCATACCTAGTCTTTAGACTGCCCTGCTGAAAGCAGTGACGTCATGATTGCGCTGGAAGGCTTTGTCGTCTAGGTGGTGTTGCCATAATAGAGTCCATTATTCTCCTAGGTAACCAGTCCTCCAGCATTCGCCTCACATGACCCCACCACCGAAGCCGGTTTATGCGTACAGCATCATCCATCAAGTTCATTCCTAATTTCTCCTTTATCTCCTCATTCCGAGTACTCTGCTGGCATTGTTCTCACCTGTTTGTACCAGCAATCATTCCCGCTACTTTCATGTCTGTTACCTCTAACTTATGAATAAGATATCCTGAGTCCACCCAGCTTTAGCTCCGGTAAAGCAGTTTTTGGTCAGAAAACAGGCCGAGCTAAAGATAGTTTCGTCCGGGAGCTGACTTCCTTCAAATAATAATACTCGATTCCCGGTACTGTTAGAAATTTAAGAATGGCAGCAGGGCTGGTATGTAGTTAAAATGGTTCATGCAGCTCACCTCCACTGGTGGTGTACCTGGAAAGAGCTGCACCACCTCGGGATGAAGATACGAGTTTGACATTTATTTTTTTTTGCTTCCCTGTTCTGTTTACTGCGTAGAGCTTGTTTTTACATAAATAGTTACCTCCTAATTTACTTGGAAGTGTACTGTATATAAATATGGAAATAACTACTCTGCCGGATATAGTGTTAGAACTTTGCCCCTGAAGAACCTGGGAACACTTGTTGTTGTTCGCACTCTTTACGGCTTTCAGATGTTTCACGAACCCCACTGTCGGCAGCCCTGAAAATGGTTTTCCGTGGTTTCCCATTTTCACACCAGGCTGTAACTTAATTAAGGCCACGGCCGCTTCCTTCCCACTCCCAGCCCTTCCCTGTCCCATCGCCGCCATAAGACCTATCTGTGTCGGTGCGAAGTAAAGCAACTAGCAACAACAACAACAACAACAACAACAGATGTTTCAAGAATGTGTTGTTGTACAACAACTTTCCTTTCCGTACTCACTGCACAGTTTAGAAAATAAAACACGACTGTCTCTTATGAAGACGTTTCTTTCAAACTCATCCACTAGCTGAATTAAAAATACTCTTTCTGGTGGTTTCTCTTTCGGCATTTTGCTTGCAAAGGACCGCTTTGGAGGGTTATTCTGTACTGAAGCGGAAAGTTATATACTGTAAATACTGTTTCCAGTCCCTTCTCGTTTCCATTATTTGTACTTCGCCGTGAGGCTGTAGTGGCGGCTGCGAAAGCTCGTGCATTTCTTGAGCTTGAGACACGTTAGGAAATACTTTCTCCTAATTATCAGAGTTCTGTATAGTGTTCCTGCACTATATCTTGGAAACACAAGACTCACGGGCATGAATGCTTTCCTTACCCTTCCTTAGTTACTAACAACTGCTGGTCAGTTTGCTTGGTCATGAAAATTACTTAGCTAATTTAACCATATGTAAGAAAATGTTACACTCATGTACATAAAAACAAGAACACCCTGAAAGACTAGGGATAGGAAGTTCATATTCACTGGCCATGTTCATTAGTATGTTCTCAAAAAATGGTTAGCATTTGAACTACGTCGGCCTTCAGGTTCAAGGTCCACGTCGATATCTCGGCGCACCACCACCGACTGGTAAAACGTGCCTGCAGCTCTCGTTGTCGCTATAAACCGAAGGTGATGGATCAGTGTGACTTGAGCAGACATGCAGGATGCCTCACAGACGTATGCGAGAACCGAACCGTCAAATGAGTGAGTTTGAAAGAGATCGTATTATTTACATGAGAGAACGTGATGCATCCATCCGGCAAATTGCTACTCGTGCGGGACGAAGTGTGTCGGCAGTGCAACGGTTGTTACCGAATGGTTCACAGAAGGCCGTAGAACACGATGAGATGGGTCTGGTCGCACCGCACAGATCACCTCCGAGAAGATCGACACCTCATCCGAATGGCATTGCAGGAGAGATCTGCGTCCTCCTGGGATCTGGTGCAACAGTGGAATAGTGTAACACAACGTACACTATGAAGAGTGACAGTCCGTTGCCGTTTATTATGGTCTGAGTTACCGGCGCGTCGTCCACTTCTCCGCCTACCTTTGATTAATGTGCTTAAACATGCTAGACTGCAATGGTGCTAGACTGCATTCGCACAAGACATACAGCGCCAACTCAAGGCCTTATGGTGTGGGGTGCTATTGCGTACAAACACAAATCACAGTTAGTCCGTGTCCAGAGCACTGTGACCAGTTTGACTTACGTGAATGACATCCTGCGACCCGTAGCCATACCCATTCTGCACGACACCCCAGACGCCATATTTCAGCAGGACAATGTGAGACCACATGTTGCTGCACGAACACGTGCCTTCTTGTTGCCATAGGCTGTCAGACTTGCCCTGGCCCGCCCGATCGCTGGAAATCTCGCCCATCTAAAATGTATGGGATATCGTGCAACGACGTGTGTGGCGCTGTGACCCAATGTCAATCACCTAAGATGAAGTGTGGAATCCGATGGGTGCGCCTTATACGCGTCGATGCAATCACGAATGGAACAATTCATCAGTGCCCATGGAGGACCCAGTGTCTACTAGGCAAGAGGACACATGCTGAACCTAGGTGACTGAAATGCTACTCGTTTCTGAAAAACATACCGATGAATATGTCCAGTGAATATGAACTTCCTATCTATAGTCTTTCAAGGTATTCTGTTTTTTATGAACAAGAGTGTATATTGTCACTGAAGAAACCAAACCTCGTATGTCACAATGCTCTTCGTATTCTTTGTGTTCCTTTAGACTGGTCACGATTCCCAGCCATTTATGGATATGCAGTCCACCAGAAAAACATCCGTTCTGTTTATTTTCCTTTCATTACGTGTAGAGGAAAATGAACCTTACCGTACCACACTCCAGGAATATTTGTACTTTTTATTGTTTTGATTTAATTAAAAAATACAGCCAAATACGGTAGAGATAATACCAAATACAGTAGAGACAATACGCGACACTTCCGGATTTAGCCTTGTTAAAATGGGAGACAATTCGCAAGTGGCGCTCCTAGTGGCGTGACCTGAAAATTAGCGCTAAATTCAAATATCAATAGATAAATAAATAATGTATAGAAAGAAAGTGTTACTAATATATTGACTTCCAAGTTGCTAAAGCAATTCTGGATAAATAAATGAAAATTTATTTAACAGGTTATTATTTAAAGACTGAAATTAGACATATAACCAAGATGTGAAATGGACTGCTTTGAAAGGGCTTGATCTTTCATTTATGCATTCCCTTTTTAACTTTAGTATTCCTACCTTAACTTTCGCGGCTAGATTTGTCCTTTTTCTCATTTAAAAGCAATGTCTCATCACATTAAGATATCAATAAAAATATCGGCACAATCCTTACACACATGATTCAATGAATTTATATTTAAGAGCTGGACAATTTTCCTTTTAACTTGAAGCCTACTAACAGAAAGAAAATCTATAAATTTACTCTCAAGAACTTTCAAAATGTCCCTATAAGCAATACTTGCATTACATTAGGATAATGCAAATTTGCATCGTCATATTGTTTCAACAAAATATGTACATTTCTTAAATCACCCATATTTCCTTCAGTGATTGACAACGCATTACGGCATTCCAAATGGGGAAACTTGGAACACAACCAGCCACACACATATGCATATGCATTTTCTTGAATTAAATCAAAACCCAGAGATCACACTTACAAAAACACATCGGCAGTAGTATAATTGGACAGTTCGGCGGCACCAACCCCACCGGCTCCCAGAGGCCACCTCCACCACCACCACAGCCAGAGTCCTCCCAGATGCCTCCTCCACCACCACCACAGCCAGAGGCCTCCCAGATGCCTCCTCCACCACCACCACAGCCAGAGGCCTCCCAGAGGCCTCCTCCACCACCACCACAGCCAGAGGCCTCCCAGAGGCCTCCTCCACCACCACCACCACAGCCAGAGGCCTCCCAGAGGTCTCCTCCACCACCCGCGGGAAATTCGAATTTGTAAACAAAGCCACGTGCTTTTCGACAACTGTCATCGACAACAACGCATCGCTAACCTCAGTACTGCCATCTTGACGGGCCTAAACCTCAGTAGTACCAACTTAAGCTAACTAGCGCGAGGTAAACAAAGCCACGTGTTTTTTGACAGCCACGTGCTTTTTGACAGACAACAACGCATCGCTAACCTCAGTACTGCCATCTTGACGGGCCTAAACCTCAGTAGTACCAACTTAACCTAACTAGCGCGAGATAAACAAATCCACGTGCTTTTTGACAGCCACGTGCTTTTTTTGACAGCTGTCATCTTTAAACCACAGAGCACTATGCTGCCCTCTTTATCGTAGTAGATGTAAATTCGTCACCTGTCAACGGCAGTGCTGCCATCTTGGCGGGCCTAAACCTTAGTGCTACCAACTTAACCTCACTAGCGTGAGATAAACAAATCCACGTGCAGCTGACATCCGCCATCTTTAATCTATAAAGCACAGTGCTGCCCTCGTTAGCTACTTACCTTTGAAATGTGGTGACGGATAATTTGAAAAATGCTTTTTGACAGCAGCCATCTTGCATCGCAAACCTCAGTGCTGCCCTCTTTAGCTAGATACCTGTGGTGGCAGACAATTCCACGTGACAGCAGTCATCTTTGAGCACAGTGGTGCCCTCTTTGTGGTGGCGGCAAATTCTACGTACTCTACAAACTCACGTGCTTTTTTCTGACAGCTGTCATCCGCCATCTTGCATCACAAACCTCAGTGCTGCACTCTTTAGCTTGATACCTTTGAAATGTGGTGGCGGCAAATTCCACGTGCTCTTGTTTGGAAACAAACCTATGCGCAGTCATCCACCATCTTTAAACCACAGAACACCGTGCTGCCCTCTTGCGTCAGCTGTCATCCGCCATCTTTAAACTACAGAGCACCGTGCCGCACTCTTGCGTCAGGTTTCATCCGCCATCATTAAACTACAGAGCACCGTACCGCACTCTCGCGGGCAATTCCGTCAGCTGTCATCCGCCATCTTTAATCAAGAGAGCGCAGTGCCGCACTCTATGTGGTAGTGACAAATTCCACATTCGCCATCTTTAACCTACAGAGCGCCGCGCTGCACTCTGTGGTGGCGGACAATTTGAAAAGTTGCCAAGAGGGCATCGTGCTGGTATCTTTATTCTTTGACATGTGGTGGCGGATAATTTGAAAAATGCTTTTTGACAGCAGCCATCTTCAATCAACAGAGCACAGTGCTGTGCACTCTTTGTGGTAGCAGTAGACAATTTAAAAGAACATGTCAAGGAATGCCTTTGTTCTAAGAAGATATTACAAGAGAAGTGATTAAGAATATAATCGAACACGGTACTCGATACAACATATGATTAGAACATCGGTTGATGTGTTTACAACATATCTGGTGTATACCTTTGTTCTAAGAGAAAAAGTAAGACTAAAATTTTGAACAGCTTGTGTAAGATAGCAACTCTTATAACTTCCTTGACTTTGCTAAGGCATAGCCTTATCGAACATACAACGCAATCTTGCACATATCGCGTACCTACATGTTTATACTTGAACACATACTGCTGTTCATAGTTCGATATTGTAGAACACTGCATTGCAAGACTAGAATCAAACACTTTTGAGGAAAAAAATTATGTTCTCGACATACTTACCGAACTGGACGATACTATACTTACGAATCTGCTCATCACCTTCTTTCTTGCTTTTCTTCTATGAGTAATAAACAAAAACTCTATCTTGCAAATAAGGAGCGGGAGGAAGGTAATACCTAATCTAAAATAAAAGAATATGCCAATGCTACTTTATTTATTTACATCTTGTATGTACAAGTTTTATCTCGAATCATTTTACCGTAGTGATGTTTGCGTACTTCTCGACGCAATTCTTGTATGTACAAGTTTAAGCTTGCCGTACTACGCTCTCAGCGTACCTCTCCCTACAATATGTACAGTGAATTGTGATATAAGACAGCTTAACGTAAGTACACACCTCTAGCATAATGTTTACACACACATCTGCTTTATGTAAAGTAGTACCGATCAATACTACTATGCCCCCAGGCTAGAGTGTTGGTAGAATTTGGAATGACAAACCGTTTGCAATCATCGCTATTAAGGGCTACCTTACTAATTAAATGAGTGTACAACTGGTGCTTCTTGCTTCTAATGACAGACATTTGCTTATGCAAAACAGGTGGATTACTTTTAATGCAATTGTTATAGTTTTCAAAACTTAGCTGATTCTGAACGACATTCTTTTTAACCCCCTTCAATCTCTTTATTTGTAGTTCATTTAAGAGTTTTATGCAATATGACTTGGATTTAGTACCTACAAATGAATCGATAATATTCCCAGCACATTCATCTTTCATTTTACCTAGAACCTTTTCGTTCACTAGCGGTAGATGATATTGATTATTTGCAGGATAGTTACTTGTATCAAACCTACCCAAGTCTGGCTTTATATCATTGTAATAGTCATCAGTTTTGATTTGATAAATAAACGAATCGGTATCTGTGTAGAACAATTGCGCATTATGCGCGTACTTCTTCATCATATAATCGTAATGGAATTCATACATGAGTGTTTTTGCCAATTCAAGTACTGCGAAGCCGACGTAGGTAGGTTTGTCATACTCAACCTTAACACGATTCATCTGTATAATAACTAAATTCTCATGTATGATGGTGCAGCTGTGGAAATTTGGTTCACTTATTAAATAGTTAGCACCATACCTTTTCTTAATATTCTCCCAGTTTGTAATCAATTTTACATCAACGCGTTTGTCAACATTTTCCATAGTCTTACCAAACACACTGTTATTCATGAGCTTGTAGAAATCTTTTTCAAACTCGTTAACCGCATTCGTTCTTAAATTATTGTTCAGATCGATATATGGCTTTAGCCACGGTGACTGATTAAATTCTAGTACGCGATGAATTTTGGATAACTTTAAACCATGCTGCAAACACTGTTTTAAATTTCGGTAATGAATGATATACTTAGATTTATCACACAAATTAGCAATGAGCATTTTCGTCGTTGATGCGATGTACGGGGACTTCATATTTTTAGGGCAGAACGGTAAGTCATTATGAGAAGTGTGTAACTCTTTAGGATACTGTAAGTCAACTTCGAGGAAATAGCCTTTATCAGCTTCATCGCCTAGGGCGTGCAGCTGTAAAGCATCAATTTCGCACTGCGTTAGCCAGCGGAAACCACTCACCGGTAGATGTTGACTCATCGCCCACCCATACTGATTCTTAGCATCGAGGTAAACGATATACTGAGATTCCTGACTAGAATCGAAACTCGGCTTATTATTTGCTTTAGAATACCGCCCGCTGCACTGACTTAGACCGCCTCGAATAGATGATTTTATAAAGTGCACCATATCAATATCGGTTAGCAGTTCCAAATTCACCTGCGTGTATTTTAACATCGTGTCCCAACTTAACCCAGGCGCAGTAAAATACTGACATGGGTCAAGGCTGTAGGTTTTCTTACAAACACAGCGAAAATTTTCAAAAACATCAGCTAACAAAAGTACATCTGTCTTTAAATATAAATCGGAGTATTCAACTAGCGTTTGAATGTGGAACTGCTCCCAGATATGTTGTGCATGTAAATAGTCATCATCACTAATATCCGCTGAATTCAGCGAGCTGTAAAAGGATTGTTTCGATGGTAGGGCACGTTCTTCGAGGCGTTCTAAGCAGTCAAGATATTCATAACAAAAAACACCCTTACGCCGAAGTAAATTAAACTGCGCTTCTTCGGGAAAAACGCGTCGAATTTCCGTAAATTGTTCTGGCTGTAAATGACTAGAAAGTTTATCGAGGCTACTCGCCATAAAGCGAAACGAGTCAAGGAATCTCAGTTTTATAGAATGCTCCGCATCTACTTTTACAGACTTTGCAAACGTAATGTACCGCTCTTTATTCTGAGGGATTATATCTACTTTTTCATCTGAAGCTCCAAATTGTGAAATGATGAAATGAGAGTCGTAACCAGATAAGTTATGAAAAATTACAGGGATAAATTTAGGAACTCTATACTTAAGATTACAGCTATAATGAGCGGCACATCTGTAGGAACCAGTTAAATGATCATGATCAAAAACTTTAGGGTCATTTTCGGAAAATTCCCCATCACAAATGCTACACTTTGTAGCACGTTCATGATCATTTAACTGAATTTCGGTGAGTGGCTTCATAGGAATATTACTATTTAGAATACGACCAAGACGAACTGCATCACTTTCAAGTCTTTCTAAAAATACTTTAGCAGCATCATGTCCTCAATACAGCTCTAACTTGTTAAGCGTACTATCATAACTACACCTGATGTAATACGCGAAGCTATACGGGACATGCATGTGCGTAGTATTAGTGAAAGAGTTGTCAGGATTAGGTGAGCATGTAATGCATGGCGTGAGGATGGCTTCAAAGTCTGCATAAATCACGAACGGAACCCACATCTGCTTGTTAAAATATGTATATTTTAAAACATTATTGCCCGTAGTAGGTATCTCTGTACGTACATGATTGCAGTCATTCTTGGAATGCTTCGTTAACTGATCTTCAGTTCTAAAATACTGCAAGCATCCATCACATAGTCACTTTGTACCATCATGTTTTGACAACTGACTACCAACAAGTCTACTCAGATTTTTAATCCAACAAAAGTGGCTATTTTCACTGTTTTCAATATAGAGTAAGTTAACATGAGTACTCTTCTTATGACACGTATAATACAGAGGACCTACTACAGACTTTTTCTCTACACCATACACATTAATGCTAATGTTATTTAGTTCCTCAAAGCGCTTAATATCCTTTATCTGCACAGGAAATTCTGTACTATCAAAATTTAGCTGCGTTGAATAGTGTGGATACGATGATGTTCTCTTAGCTACGTCTGATTTCGCAGGATTTAAAGCCGATATCACCGCCCATGCAAAACATGCTTCGTCATTGTTTTGGATGTTTACAACAGCTTCTTTTCGCTGAATCCATGTCGGCAGCTCGATGTGCGAAGATCCTCGCATAGGATTGTACTTATTGATGTTAACTTCTAGATACATTATTTCAACTAAAGCCCACCCTGATTCCTTTTCCTGAAATTCCTCGCTCTTAGTTGAAATAATGTCAGAGACATCCCTAAGTACATCACCAAAATTAGTCGACTCACTTATGACAAAATTCTTCGTATTAAATGATTTAATGTCCGTTATTTCGGATTCATTCGTGCTTTTAATGTACAAGGCGAAAAGTTCGAAATTAACTTTAAATAAATTATGATTGGACAAAGATTTAGCAAGAAGCTGTGGTACATCCGGTTGAACACAATTTAAAAAGTTTGAAGTGCTCTGAAACTTTTGACTAGTGCGAATTCTGTAACTAGAAATCCTACTTTTAAATGCTGTATTAATTTCCTCGATGTTTGCGTTACTACTACTTCTACACGCATTATTTTTATGCGCATTACTCCGTAAGTGTCCCTGAAAATGTGAAGATGGTACATCAGTATTACAGTGTTCGCAGTAAATAGTTTGAAGTTCATTTTCCCTAGGTTTTTTACTACTAGTACTTTCTACAGCTACATCAGTAGCTGCACGCTTTTTCCCTACTACTACCTGATGGCAAGTAGATATTTGATGTACCTCTGCTAAGTGAGCCTGATATTGCTCTACATTAGCGAAGTACAGCCCGAAAACATCACATAAAGCGGATGTTATGCTAGGGTGTTTTACTTTTTTATTCCGCGTAAGGGCATCTACCCTCGTAAACGTCGTCTCACACTGCTCGCAGGTGAAAGTAGTAGACGCTTCTCCATGTTTCATTTTTAAATGTCGTGTAAGAGCATCTCGTCTTGTAAACGATACATTGCATTCCTCACAGCAGGGGAACATCTAAAAAGAGAACAACCAATAGAGATTAGGTGAAAGTTACGATGTTCGGAAGAAACCAAGTTTCAACGTATAGAGGTCGGACATGGCTGTGAGTTTGAAATTATACGATTAACCTCTTCTATGGCATGCGGATTAAAGAAAATAACTATTTATCAATAGACTAAAGTTACGATGTTCGGAAGAAACCAAGTTTCAACGTATAGAGGTCAGACATACCTTAAAATCTTCGCGCTGCAAACTGTTACTCGGATGAATAAAATGCATGCGTTCAAGCCTGAAACTCGAATGATAATATTCTGGTCGTACCTAAAAAGAAAAGAACAAACATAGATGAATATAGTGTAGGGTACATCAGCTAGCCTAGCTATCTTTACAACTCAAAGTTCGAAAACATACCTTAAAAATGCACGTGTTGCAGACTGTTACTCGGATGAATAAAATGCGTACCTTCAAGCCTGTGACTCGAATGATAACATTCTAGTTGTACCTAAAAAGAAAAGAACAAACATATATGAATGTAGTGTAGGGTACATCAGCTAACCTAGCTATCTTTACAACTGAAAGTTCGAAAACATACCTTAAAAATGCACGTGCTGCAGACTGTTACTCGGATGAATAAAATGCGTACCTTCAAGCCTGTAACTCGAACGATAACATTCTAGTTGTACCTAAAAAAAGAAAAGAACAAACATATATGTATGTAGATGTCTATTACCTAGCGTAGAAGTTGCTTTGCAAACAGTAACTAACAGTTCTGACTTACCTTAAGATAAAGGCTGAAGAATAATATTCACAGCAGACAGTACTTAGACGGGAGATGTGTACGTAATAAACGCATACAAAGAACTGTGAGCGCTTTACGCAGACTGCAGCGAGTAAATATGCTGCTTGTTACCAAGCGGATATGATAGTCGCTGACAACTGCAGTACAGTTGGAACTAAATGTTTATGCAACAAGAGCTCTCCTGAGGGTCTTACGCCGAGTTCTGCAGGCTGACGTATTTAAGCCGGAATCGAACCTGCTGTTGATGCCGAGGCGTCAGAATTTAAGAGTTCTACAGCGGATCGAGCCTTGGAAAGAGAGCGCGCGCTCCTCAACCTCTGGACTTAAACGGGAGGGTACTAAGCTACATCCGCGGTATTCCTTACCTGTAGACACTTAAAGGTATTGAGCTAAAACTACATTTAAGCTAGATCATGTAATTACACGTTATGACGATCGCGCAGGCCCCCTCGCCTAGCATTTGCTATTTTTTACGGATTCCAACAGTATGAGTTCGAACCCGCTATCTTCCGAAGTAGCGAGAATGATTGCGGGTACAAGAGTGTTGAGGGTGATTCATTTGTCGGATGGAGGTGATAAGCCTTGTGCAGGCTTCTTCGGTAGGAGTAGGCTATGTGCTGGTACCGGGACATCTAGTTATAAAACCCGCTACAACAAATCTATCGCGTATACTGCGATTTAAAATCCTAGTCAGGAAGGGTAACCGGTCGTAAAACTATGGTGTATGATCTAAGAGGCGGGGTGTGCAAAAAAGCCAGCATTAAGTAGGGGCTGTTGGTAGGGGGCGTTAAACCTTGTGCAGACTCCTTCGAAAATGATTGTGAGTACAAGACGTTGATGGTGATTCATCTGTCGGATGGAGGCAATAAGCCTTGTGTAGGCTTCTTCGGTAGGAGTAGGCTATGTTCCGGTACCGGGATATCTAGTTATAAAACCCGCTATAACAAATTTATCGCGTATACTGCGATTTAAAATCCTAGTCAGGAAGGGTAACCGGTCGTAAAACTATGGTGTATGATCTAAGAGGCGGGGTGTGCAAAAAGCCAGCATTAAGAAAGTGCTGTTCATGGGGGCGTTAAACCTTGTGCAGGCTTCCCCGAAACTGATTGTGAGTACAAGATGTTGAGGGTGATTCATCTGTCGGATGGAGGCGTTAAGCTGTGTGCAGGCTTCTTCGGTAGGAGTAGGCTATGTGCCGGCACTGGGTTTTACCCTCTCCCTACGGTAGTATATTACATTCTTAGGCAGTTTCGAGGGTGTGCAAAAAAAAGCCAGTATTAAGTAAGGGCTGTTGATGGCGGGTGTTAAACCTTGTACAGGCTCCTTCAACAGGAGAAGCCTACATGCCGGCGCCGTGCAGGCTCTTTCGATAGGGGTAGGCTATATGCTGGTACTGTGTTTTAACCTCTCCGTACAATCATAATATTTTATGTTAGGAACTTACACGAGCTAAATGCTACACACAGCTAAGAAGACGTTCCGTGAGTTACAAGTGGCTTATCAGCACGCAGTGTCCCCGTTCAAGGTTAGTGCAGCCGGAAGATGCATGTACAATTTCAGTCAACACATGCATTCCGCACCTCGCTCTGAATGACTGCGCCGATACAACTTCAAAGATAGTGTTCTATGCAGTAGAACAAAAAATGTAACCCATAGCATGCTACTAAAGCTTAACACTGTAAATGTTTGGAGCTCCTGTTTTACAGCTAGATGTAGTTCCTAACGTAACAGGACCGGGATTAAAAATATGTTTTACAGCCGAGTACCCCCTTCCATAACATGAGATTTTAAAACGCAAGTATCTGTTTTACGGCCGGTTGCACTTCCTGACGCGAGATTTTAAATCACAAGAATCTGTTTTACAACAGGATGCCATTCTAGGATTTTAAATAGCAGTATCTAGCCTCTTACATCATACACTATTGTTTTCGACCGGTTGCCCTTCCTGACGTCAAAGAACTGGGATTAAGAATCTGTTTTACAACTAGTTGCCCTTTCTAACACGAGAATCGGGGTTTTACAGCTAGATGCTCTTCTTAGATTTTAAAAAGCAGTATCTAGCCTCTTACATCATACACTATTGTTTCACGGTATGGCCGGTTGCCCTTCTGACGCTGAAAGACCAGGATTTAGCCAGTTACCCTTCCTGATACAACAAGACTAGGATTTATTTTTTTAGACTGCACTTGGCTAGAAATAGCCACACGGAATTATTATATAGAAAGAGAATTACCGGCTCCTACAGTTTGGTTTAGTGTGCTTGCCTCTCACCCGGCAGTCTCGGGTTCGATTCTCTTGGGATTAAAATATGTTTTACTGCCGAGTGCCCTCTCCCTCCTGACGTAAGAATTTAAATCGCAAGAATCTGTTTTACGACCGGTTGCCCTTCCTAACGCTGAAAGACCGGGATTTAGCCAGTTACCCTTCCTGATACAACAACTCTAGGATTTATTTTTAGACTGCACTTGACTAGAAATAGCCACACGAAATTATTATATAGAAAGAGAATTGCTGGGCGGATGACAGCTGACGCAGGAGTGCGGCACGGTGCTCTGTAGTTTAAAGATGGCGGATGACAGCTGACGCAAGAGGGCAGCACGGTGTTCTGTGGTTTAAAGATGGTAGATGACTGCGCATAGGTTTGTTTCCAAACAAGAGCACGTGGAATTTGCCGCCACCACAATTCAAAGGTATCTAGCTAAAGAGTGCAGCACTGAGGTTTGTGATGCAAGATGGCGGATGACAGCTGTCAGAAAAAAGCACGTGAGTTTGTAGAGTACGTAGAATTTGCCGCCACCACAAAGAGGGCAGCACTGTGCTCAATGATGACTGCTGTCACGTGGAATTATCTGCCACCACAGGTATCTAGCTAAAGAGGGCAGCACTGAGGTTTGCGATGCAAGATGGCTGCTGTCAAAAAGCATTTTTCAAATTATCCGCCACCACATGTCAAAGAATAAAGATACCAGCACGATGCTCTCTTGGCAACTTTTCAAATTGTCCGCCACCACAGAGTGCAGCGCGGCGCTCTGTAGATTAAAGATGGCGAATGTGGAATTTGTCACTACCACATAGAGTGCGGCACTGCGCTCTCATGATTAAAGATGGCGGATGACAGCTGACGGAATTGCCCTCAAGAGTGCGTTACGGTGCTCTGTAGTTTAATGATGGCGGATGAAACCTGACGCAAGAGTGCTGCACGGTGCTCTGTAGTTTAAAGATGGCGGATGACAGCTGACGCAAGAGGGCAGCACGGTGTTCTGTGGTTTAAAGATGGTGGATGACTGCGCATAGGTTTGTTTCCAAACAAGAGCACGTGGAATTTGCCGCCACCACATTTCAAAGGTATCTAGCTAAAGAGGGCAGCACTGAGGTTTGCGATGCAAGATGGCTGCTGTCAAAAAGCATTTTTCAAATTATCCGTCACCACATTTCAAAGGTAAGTAGCTAAAGAGGGCAGCACTGTGCTCTATAGATTAAAGATGGCGGATGTCAGCTGCACGTGGATTTGTTTATCTCACGCTAGTGAGGTTAAGTTGGTAGCACTAAGGTTTAGGCCCGCCAAGATGGCAGCACTGCCGATGACAGGTGACGAATTTACATCTACTACGATAAAGAGGGCAGCACAGTGCTCTGTGGTTTAAAGATGGCGGATGGCAGCTGTCAAAAAAGCACGTGGATTTGTTTATCTCGCGCTAGTTAGGTTAAGTTGGTACTACTGAGGTTTAGGCCCGTCAAGATGGCAGTACTGAGGTTAGCGATGCGTTGTTGTCTGTCAAAAAGCACGTGGCTGTCAAAAAACACGTGGCTTTGTTTACCTCGCGCTAGTTAGCTTAAGTTGGTACTACTGAGGTTTAGGCCCGTCAAGATGGCAGTACTGAGGTTAGCGATGCGTTGTTGTCGATGACAGCTGTCAAAAAGCACGTGGCTTTGTTTACAAATTCGAATTTCCCGCGGGTGGTGGAGGAGACTTCTGGGAGGCCTCTGGCTGTGGTGGTGGTGGAGGAGACCTCTGGGAGGCCTCTGGCTGTGGTGGTGGTGGAGGAGGCCTCTGGGAGGCCTCTGGCTGTGGTGGTGGTGGAGGAGGCATCTGGGAGGCCTCTGGCTGTGGTGGTGGTGGAGGAGGCATCTGGGAGGCCTCTGGCTGTGGTGGTGGTGGAGGTGGCCTCTGGGAGCCGGTGGGGGTGGTGGCCGCCGAACTGTCCAATTATACTACTATCGGCATTGAAGATTAACTGCTGCACTATACAATAAAATGAGATTATATTTTTAACCAGTTAAAATATGGACCGCGCAGGTCATAAATGTTGGAAGTACTATATATATAACTGGAAGAATATCTATGCAAACACAATATTTACTTACATTTTCTTGTCACGAGGGAAACGGAAGAGAGACAGCGAATCCTTCAGCACTTCATAGTCATTGCAGCCAAACACAGCATATACTGTATCTTTCCATTCATATTGAGAGGAGATATAAAGGAATGACACACGCTTCTATTTACTTACGTCAACTTAACACAAACGCATAAATAACGCCAAAAACTTCACAAACAAATACACGTGCTCTTATTACAGAATCAGTTACTCCCAGGTCACTCCGCTAGACAGAGCTCTAATCGCTGTCCCTCGATATCTCGCAGAGTGTCGCGTATTGTCTCTACTGTGTTTGTTTATCCATTTCGGTATATGAATCTCCATTAATACTTGAATTTAGCGCGAATTTCTAGGTCACGCCACTTTCGAATTGTCTCCTATTTCAATAAAGCTAAATCCGCAAGTGTCGTGTATTTTCTATACTGTATTTGATACAGCCCCTGGAGGGCCATTTTACACTAATAATATAACAAATTTAAATAAGTGTAATAGGATAACAATCGGTAGGTAATATTTAAGTACCGGATCAACAATAAATTATTAAGAATTAACAACAATGTGACAAGAATGGTAACGATAATGGCAAGGGTGGGTTACAGAGTTAGCAATAAGAAAGGTCATGGGTTGGATGGA